>NC_062240.1:3130216-3441737 GCF_905475465.1 Pieris napi | reverse complement strand
TAAGCCACGCCTAATCTGTGTTGAAGCTTAAAATTTCTGGGGAAAATATAATGCACAAGAATATCCTCAGATACAAGTCTACTCTTTATGCTATAATTTCTATTATCTGACATGGATGATCCGAAACCGTACAGAGCGACTACAGTCAATGGGAAATGTTGTCCCAGTGGAGGGGTCCAAGGTACCAAAATGCAACCCAGGCGATCAGCAAAGTCATGGTATACATAAGTTACCTTGGCTGGACGGTGTCAAGCGGAACTCCCAAGTCCTAGGAGTCAATATGAAGTATTGTAGGTGCCAAGTAGGACCGTCTAAAGGCTTTCGCTTAATCGGACTACGGACTAGGGCGTCTTGAGAAAAAGAGTTGATGATGACAACGGTTTTTTTTTTTCATTTCAGTTGAACGTTCCGTTAGTATACTGTGTCGCGTTCTGTTAAAAGTGTGGATCCTAATAGCAGAACTGTGAGCAAATTTGTGGCTTAAACAGCTTAACTATACTCTAGTCATTAAATCGAGAACGTAAATGAGTTATTAAGCAGCGGTTAATGGACAATAAGATACGTTTATTGGTGTAATCGGTGATATTATTGTCGTATTACGGAGACCTAACATAAATTAATACCTATTTGATCGTGGATCGGCTACACACATGTTTTAATGCAAAAGTAATTATTTTTAATTTAATATAAAATCCATCATAAGAAGTGGTTCTTATTATACAATTTTAAATGTTAGCGTATTTAGATTTAAAATACTCACATACATTGAGACATATACATATATACATTGTATCTTTAATCCATATTTACAAACGGAAGATGAATTATCTAGGCGTATGAGGGTGTGTTTATGTGAGTGGGTGTGTGTATGTGTGTGTGTGTGTGTGTGTGTGTGTGTGTGTGTGAAAGTGGGAGAGGGTATGTGTCAGGCACACTTCGGGAACATATGTGAAAATTATTTTAATATATCTAGCAGGTTTTCCGTTTGGTCATAGTTCAAAGTAAGTATAAATTTGTGAACTGTTTGCTTTACACATTTATTGACTGTTAGGCGGCATGAAGTTTGCCGGGTCAGCTACTAATATCTAAATTAACGTTAGGATTTGCTTCTTAATCAACGCTTATAATTTTGATACACAGGACCACAGCCACTGAATAGCTCAACGGTCGACAAGCAGAATATTTCCAAAAAGCTCTCTAACAAGACATTAATTTAGTGAAGCAGTGCAAATTCTGCACAGATCTCTATGATCCGCCCTTTCTCTGTAACCAGATATTGGAAGCTGAGGGATTATCATGCTTCGCGCGACGTTTTCACTTCGTTTGTGGCATTAGTTACATTAATGCATATTGCATTTAAAAATTACTTTAAATATTCCTTTGAGTAAGTAAACGTAATCTATACTGAAACGATTTTGAATTTTGTGACGCAGCAACATTATTTAACTTAATAACCTTGTATGTATATGTGAGAGAAGCAAATAAAGATTATTATTATTGTTTCCTGGAATACGCGTAGGCCATTTAAATTGGGATTTATATTTCTGTTTCGCGCGTAATTCGAGTAACACAAATAGTAAGTATTCAACACAAAATTCTAGCAATCTAGCAATGTTCATAAAATATACTTTCATATTTATATTATTCTACTTACATCATTATATTTTTTTTTTTAATTTTTCTTGGGCGAGATATTATAAATGGAACAAAGATAAGATTGTTCCATTTATAATATCTCGCCCACTCATGATTAAAACATGGCAACCGCTAGATAAACAAAGGACGTTTTCATAATTCATTTGTAATAAATGAGCCCGAACTGAATGTTTTAAACATATCGTAAAGTTGGGATTCGACCTCAGGTAATATTTTACTGTCACGATACAACTTTTAATATTTCCTCATTCGTACCCATATCAAAAAGCACAACTTTTGTGTCCATATCGTCTAAACTTTAGACACGGATTCACATGGACGAACATGTTATGTTTTTCTGTTTTGATACATTTGTTACACTGGCATTTTGATCCACATTTAACTTCAGGTTTTTACACACATAGCTTGCTTGATATGAACAGCTTGAAACGAAACGTTCTTAACAGATTCAATATCCATATATATTCTAGTTACCTAAAATTCAGAAAAGATAAATCCTAAAAAGGCTGGTGACGCACTTGCAAGACTTCTGGCAATGAGAGTGTCCATGGGCGGTATTACTTAACATCAGGTGAGCCTCCTGCCCGTTTGCCTCCTGTAACAGTTGTCAATGAGACGAAAGGGTAGTTTAGAATGTAGTAAATGGGATTGTTATGTAATAGCTGTAGCTAGCTGCAGTGTAGTGTATAACTATATATATATATATATATATATATGTATTTAAAAACATACTTGAACATCGTTTCCGATTATTTACTTGTTTGTTATTGGTTTCTTAATAAATACATAAATAATTGTAATGTTCTAAGTCAATGTAAAAATGTATTTAAAAAATTAATGCTTCAATTTCAACTAGTATACATAGTTGTGTGATGAGTAAGTATTTATTTATTTATTACACACATATTAGAACATAAGCAAGCTAGCAAGGAAAAACAAGCAACCACAAAATAAAAAACAAAAAATAATAATAAGAACTAAAACTAAAACTACTTAAACCTCACTAAGAGCATGATAAACAAAGTTACGGTAAGTTGGTAGTTTGTTGTAAAATATAGCAATATTTTCATCAATATTAGTAATCAAGTTGTAGTGATTATATATATATACTCGAATTTAAAAATAGAATTAATCCAGCCTTAATGGATGAAATTGATTGTAGCAGGAAGATTGAAGTCACGTAGCATGACTTAACAACTCAATACACAGGGCACCTTTGACGCACATCTCAAGCAATCCAGCCTCACCAAGTGGCTAGTACAAGAGCAAAATATAAAATTTATTGTATCTTAAAGCACTACATTGTATCGGCCACTTGTGTCCAATTCAATAATAATATACAGCGATTGTAATAGCCTTCTATTGTGTGGTTTTGGTTCGTTAAATGAACGTATATTTAGGAAAGTAAAAAGCAAGTAATTTTTTATAAACATCAGTTTTGGATTTCACATGTCCGTAATGGTAAGTGTAATTTAAGAATGTATCAAACAATTAAATAAATGAATAAGTACGCACCGGTTTATACAATAGTGAAGACGTCGTTTACAGATTGCACGTTACATAGCTCCATGTTGTGAATATTTTTTTAACAATAATATCATTTACTTATAAATCAAATCAATCAATCAAATCAATTAACAGCGAAGAGGCGGAGGGATCAATCAATACATTTAGGACATCTAGGAGGCTCTGCGAATTCGATTCAGTTTCAAATCAAAGTCATATACGTGTGTCATAAGTAAATCAATCTTCAGTTATAAAGAGGAAGGTGTGTATTTTAGTATGTTAGTCAAGAATAAACTCCAAACCCAGACTGATTAAAGTATTCCTGGTTATAGGCTATTTCTTTCCTTTTTTTTCAATTTTGGCTTTTAATTTAAAAAAAGGACGCTAGAAAACTGCGAAGGAGAGATGAAAGAGATAGCGGGGAAAGATAGGAAGATTGTAGCGAACATGAGAGATGTCGTATAATATTAAACATAATGCCACAAACTTTATATAATACCGATTGTGTAGTACTCAAATACAGGCTATTTTATTTTTATTTTATTTATAGGCTGTATTTCTCTAAAATATTTTTTAATGTGTCAATGTTATCACGAACATAGCCAGTGTCATACTGGAGTTATGTATTTTTACGCAAATATATACCACTTGAATCATCTTGAATATTAGAAATAGGATATCTTAGACTCTATAATCCAAGCAGTAGAGAGAGCTATTTGCAGATCGCATCTAGTAGATATGGGACAGTAAATTTGCCAGAACTATCAGTTATTCGGCTCCATAGTATTCCAGTAATTTGGATTTGTGTCCTTTATCACAGACCAAATGTATAGGATAACTCTTATTTATTACGCATTTAGGATTAGGTTACTAATTACAAACATAATAATGTTGTAGATAATACTGTTAATCACAGTTATTTTGTCTAATGTTGCGTTTACTTTTGTTTATTTATCAATGAAAAACAATAGACATTATTTCATTGTAATTATTTATTTAAATGGTCATACCACATTTTATGTTACTAACTTGTATGCGACATACAAATTACGTATTTAATTAACAATCTTGAACTTTATTATTAACAATTTTCTTAACTAAAACCAATAACTAACCTTAACATATAATAACTAAAATATATTATTAAAAGTAGTCCTTTTAGACAAGGTTCCGAAGATACTGGCAACGCTACCTTTGAATAGCTAAACTAATTCTTTGTCCGAGGTAGCTGCCAGTTCTTAGGTTCCTGTGAAGTCGACTAACCTTTTTGCTTTTTTCTTAAAAATCTAATAACGCTAGAACCCCACGGACCAAGGGTCTCGACACAGAAAGGGACAAAATCATATTCGGTGCCTAGACCCCTGTATTTGCAAAATTACATATTTAAAAACTACCTAATCATAAACCCTTTATATTATGTTTTAATTTTAAGTAACGAGGGCCGACTTATATTAAGTCTACTAATACTAATATTAAGGAATGTAAACTAACCAATTGTTGTATGGATTATCTAATAAAGCTTTAATAATAATGAGGGCCGACGACACCTAAAGTCTAGAACAGTGATTCCCAAAGTGGTCTATATCGACCCCTAGGGGTCTATGACAACCTGCAAGGGGTCTACTTCAGCGAAAAAAAAAGGTGGGTATCCATGAAATGAAAAGGTCCACGATATTGGATCTCAACACATACACTCATGTGTATGTGAACAGTACCTATTTACTTACATCATATTATCTTATAATATCAAAACATATACATTATTTATAAAAGTACCTATGAAGTAAAAAAAATATTTTATATATATATATATATATATATTGTGTAAGTTGTAGGATGTTGGTATTGGCTTTGTGGTCGCAATACATTTTGAAATATAATGTAAATCAATATCAGTAAGTAGGGGGTCTACCCAACACGGAAAAACATGGCAAGGGGTCTACGACACAAAAACGTTTGGGGAACTCTGGTCTAGAAGAAGATACACCAGTAGTTGACTTAAGTAAACAGCTATCGTTAAACGTTAACAGCCAAAGCTACTGATTCGGCTATAAATGACAATTAAATTACAAATGACATATTAAAAAAATATATTTAACGGAAAGTTATATTTAAATAGAACGTTTAAACGTTCGAAAATTGGCGCGGTTATTTGTAGTTAATTCGTGGTTTTAAGTAAACCACATTATAATCACAGATATTTAATAACATGTTGCCTGTTATTAAATATCTGTGATACTGTTATCAGCGACGTAATTACTGAATTATGTACGAGCAGTCAGGCTTGTTTAATACTTCTCAATATATCTTAATTTTTAATTAGAGTTCTAATAGTCCTACAGCTATACAATAAAATAAATCAGTGGCGCTACAACCTCTTTAGGTACGTGCCTCAGATCTCTGAGTCTTTTTCATGATCAATTTTCAGTCTAAAGCCTCTGACACACACCGTCGACTTTTTGGGGCTAAGATATGTTGGTTTCGTCACGATGTTTTCCTTCACCGTTCGAGCGAATGTTAAATGCGCACATAGAAAGAAAGTCCATTGGTGCACAGCCGTGGATCGAACTTACGACCATAGGGATGATAGTCGCACGCTGAAGCCACTAGGCCAACACTGCTCCTACAGCTATACTTATAACAATATTATTCACACAATTGCACAATACATACGCCAAAAACGGACTACACATTTAAACTAAAAATACAATTAACATATATAATATAAAAAAAGTATAATATTTATATTTTTTTTACTATGAAACACATACGTCCAAATTATAAGATCAAATTCTCAGTATAGATTAGTTCAGTATACATGAGAATTAACAAAAGATAAAAAAATTATGAATGTGATTTTTAGGCATCTTCTATTTGTAACAATAGTTTGAAAAATGTGTTAATATTTTGTAAGTAAATCTAACTACTTAACTTAAGGCGTTAAGGATATATGGCACTGGCCATAGGCCCGCTCATTGGGGAGCTGAGTAATAAAATGGTCGTAGCAAAAACAACATAAATGTGATCAAAACAGGAAACATTTTTCTACTATATGAGATAGGGAAGTAACTCCGAGGGGACAGGGGACTCCCCCGAGTCGCTGTTCCATTTTCATCAGGCGGAAGTTTTGATTTGTGAATTTTAATGCATTTTAGCAAATGAATCGTCGCGGTAGTGAGAATTTCTACAGTTGCAAAACTATTCTCAAATAAGAATTTAAATATGTAACGTAGTTTCGCGAGGTTTTGTGTTATAATTTTTGTTTTTTAAAGTGGAGAGAAAATGTTTTTCTATTCTAATTTTGTTAAGCACATCCAATGATACTTTATAATTAACAAATTTCACGCCTATCGACTTAGCTAACTTTAATAAGCAATAATAATGGAGCTTCAAAAAATTGCCATCATTAAATATTGTAATACTGCAAAACCAATTTTTGAGCGGTTTTTAAGGCTTATAACGCTCCAACACTTTTGTAACCGGCTTCCACTTAAGGTAATCAATATAATGTAGTCTTAGTTTCGGTTTTTTTATCGCAATTTGATTGGCTTGGAAAATTATTTGGAATTTGAATTTTAATATTTTCATAAGAATTTAAGGCTAAGGTGGTAGCATGGTACAAAAAAGGTTCGGAGCCACTGGTCTAGAAGGACCTTTACAAAAATCTTTACTGGCAAGTAAGACTGGTAAACATGATAGACTCACAAGTGCGATGCAGGTGGTTACTCGTTTACCTCCTGTCTCATATAAACATTTGGCTACGTTATAAATATAATTAATAATCAAACAATGCCATATCATTTTAAAAATAGAATACAAGTAAGACAATGATAAATATCGCTTTGGGATAAATTATCAGTTGCATAATGACTTTTCATTTTGTATATAGATTTCCAGATTCATTTGTATTTTGAGATACGGCTGATATTAAATTCTTCGAGTCTGTTTTGTTTTTTATTGGGTATTAAAGTAAACGCTGAGAGCCACGAATGGACGTTAATCAGGAGGGAAAAACAAAGAACAGAGAATTTCCTGGAGACTTCATTCAAATATTGTAAAGATTTCTTTTAGATATAAGTTTTAATTTTGTCATTTTTCCAGACTTTCTCTGGAATTCAAGTACCATAAAATTGTAATTCGATTGCTACTTTTGATTTAAATATTTACTTATTTAAATTAAACTTTTTAATTTTTTCATATTGAAATATAGATTCAAATATAAAATTTTATTTGCTTTGTTTAAAATTACATAGTATAACAATCTTGTGCGCTAAAACCAGTAAAGATTTGAATATATAATAGCGGCCTTCACACGTACAGTTCGATCCGTATGAAACAGTCCGCGCCATTCCGATCTGTCGTCCAATCCGTCCGTGTAGACGTGACAAGCGCGTGGTGGTTTGACATTTCGATTCGGCGCATTGGTGTGTACGAACGTTTGTACAGTTTTATGCGGGTGCCTCGTGTGGATGACAATTATTTCAAAATGGCAGTTTGGAGCGTGGAAGCAGTGACAGGTTTTATAAGGATATATCGGGAACATCCATGTTTATGGCAAGTTAAAAATAAGTCGGCTTATACAAACCGTAATTTAAAACAAAAAGCATACGGCGAACTCATAGAATATAGCAAAAATGTTGGTTTTACAACGGCGAACAGGGATTTTGTCACGAAAAAAATACAAAATCTAAGGGGAGCATTCCGCAAGGAGTTAAAAAAAGTGTCTGAAACCAGAAATAAAAGCGGAAGTGCACAGGATGATATATATAAACCAAGTCTTTGGTATTATGATCAAATGTTATTTACCAAAGACCAAGAATTGCCGACTCCAAGTATTTCCAATATAGACATAGAAAATGAAAATTCCCAATACACAAACGTCGCTTCACAGTTATTTTCTCGAACTAACTCAGTATCACCTCCACGAGATGTCTCACCATCACCACTACAGGATACTACTAATATAGCATCGCTACCAATTAATGCCGAAAATACAAATACTAAGGTAAGATAATAAATACACGTTTTTCACAGAAAACCTTTTTATTACGTATAAGTAAGTGATTATTATCATTTTAAAATTAAATTAAATGATTATTACATAAAAATTAAAGGTTTGTCCATATTAACAGCTATGATCTACCAGCGTTTATCATAGTTTCTTGCCAAGAAACCTTACCTATTGTATTGAAATATGTTTTGTATTCATCTCTACTCTGTTTAGCTAAGGAAGGCACATTTCTGGCCGAATATCTGTCCAATGGAGTTAGTTCAGAGCTGTTTTGGCGCCAATCTCCGTTTAAAACAGTACTCGATTCAATATTTTCTCTGTCCACGGTTGATGCTGACATATAAAAACTACTTCTCTTTCTTAAAAAATTATGAATACTACATATTGCTAGTACTATGTAACATATATTTTCTGGTTTCATGTTAATAGGTGTACGTAGTATCTGAAATCTAGAGGCAATTATGCCAAAAGTATTTTCAACAACATTACGAGCACGTGAGAGTCTGTAATTGAAGATTCGTTTTTCATGATCAAGTTCTCTTTGCGGGTAGGGGGTCAAAAGGTTTTCATTCAATGCAAAACCTTCATCACCAATGAAAACGTAATTTAAATAATGATCATTCTCGCTTCTCTCGGGTAAATTTAATTGTCCTCTTAATAATTTGTTGTAAAAGGTTGTGTATTCAATAACACCCCCATCGGACATCCTGCCATTTTTACCAACGTCAACAAAAATAAACTCATAGTTTGAGTCTACCAGAGCCATTAAAACCATACTATAAAAGTTCTTATAATTGTAATATTTTGCTCCAGAATTGGCAGGAGGAATAATTCTTATATGTTTTCCGTCCAGTGCGCCTCCACAGTTAACAAAGTTCCAATGATCATGGAAACCTTTAGCAATTTCCAGCCATTCTTCTTTGCTTGTAGGAAACTGTAAAAAATATTCATTTTTATTACATTTTTTTCAGGAATCAACCCCTACTCCACGGGGAACGAAGAGGAAGTCAAATATAATTGACACTCAAATTAAGTTCATTAATGTATGCACAGAAGCACTTCAAAAAAATAGCAGACAGATGACAGAATATGAAGCTCTAGGAGTGACAATTTCAAAAAAATTTGAAAAAATGGACAAAGTCCAAGCTCTATATGCAGAATCAATTATACATACAGTTATGCGCAAAGGCATTTTAAAACAACTAACAGAAACGTCTGATATATGTGATAAACAATGCAATAAAGTTGTATTTCATACTAACATTTCTGGGCCATCGTCATCGTCTACCCCACTTCAAGAAAACTCTGATATAATTTTATCTGAACCTCAACATACTCATAACACAGAAAATACAGAATCCATTCTCAAAGAATACTACCATAACTATGATGACGCTAACTTTTGAATTCATTTAAATTTGATTATGTTAATTTTGTCTCGTATTCGTAATTAAAAAGGTAAATTAATTAAAATAGTGTTTTAATACTTACCCTCATGTAATCTTTCCTCAACGTTTCGTAAATCGCTTTACACGTTTCCGGTATTATCTTGCTTAGAGCTGATGTAGAAATGCCAGAAGAAAATTTTAAATCTTCAAATGAACGTCCAGTTGCCAGATATCTTAATGTTGCGGAAAGACGTTCTTCTGGTGTTATGCATTTTCTCATAACTGTATCTTGCTTAGTAATTCTGTGACGGATAAGTTCCAATAAGCAATCAAAATTATCGCCGTCCATCCGTAGGTAATTTTTAAAATCTTCTGGATAGTTTTCTCGTATTTCTTTTAACATGGGTAAATGTCCAAATTTTCGTCTATATTTCTTAACCCATACACGTCTCCTTTTTAGATTATTAAAACCAACCACAAAACCAGCTAACGCGATCACTAGACGTGTATCCATTTCTACTGCACCGGTTAAAACTGAAAGAAAACTTTTAAAATTGGTCGACATTCCACGCGCCATTCCATACTGCGATCTAAACTCTCGAAAAGCATTTATACGTACAGTTTTATCTGCAGGAAAGCGAAATAGACAGTTTGAACCGCAGTTCAAACTGTTATTACAATTGAAGCGTAAAGTAGAAGCACAGATCAGCGCGCGGTCTAGTCTGCACAGATTTATCTGCAGATTGGTGCGCAGTTCCAGAAATGCCATTCCGAACTGCACGTGTGAAGGCCGCTAATAACTGTCAATGTTACAGACTATCACAACACAGAAAACAAGTGAGTTTGTCACTTGAATAAAAAAAAACAATGACGCTACAACCTTTTTAGGTCTAGGTCTCAGATTTCTGCATCTGTTTCATGATCATTTGTCAATCTAATAGGCAAGTAGGTGATCAGCCTCCTGTTCCTGACACACGCCGTCGACTTTTTGGGTCTATGGCACACCGGTTTCCTCACGGTGTTTTCCTTCACCGTTCGGGCGAATGGTAAATGCGCATATAGAATGAAACTCCATTAGTGCCCAGCCGGGGATCGAATCTACGACCTCAGGGATGAGAGTCGCGCGCTAAAGCCACTAGGCCAACACTCGTTATTTTTAAAGGGCTAAATTAAGGTAAGTCGACAAAGAAACCCACATTGTATACTGATCTTGTCCTTTTCTTATCACTAACGACAACTTGCTAATTATCAGTAACATCCATCAAGCTGTCGCTATATTAGTGCGTGTGACGGCGAATGTCAATGATTAATCCCGCGGGATCTTGTTGCAATTAGTGGCTGGATCCCGGTATCACCCGCGTACCCAAATGAGGCTTTCACGGACAATTGATTAATAATATAGTGGGTTCTTCGAAGTAGACATGTACATTGTATATTGGATGATAAAAGCAATGAAACCCCAAAGCAGTAAGGAGATATTCAAAACGTTTCTCAATAAAACTTTTGCTGTATCAATTTCATATATTTATTAGAGTTAACATTACCTAGCTTAGTTTTTAACTCATCGAGCCTTAGTTAATATTCTGGTGAGAGTCCGTGTCCAGTCCAAGTACTAGATTCCATTTCCAAAGCAACAATTTTTAATCAGCGGTAATGAAAAGCACATATTGCGTAATTTACCAATGTATACTACATCTAAGAAGAACTTAATTATTTTTAATATTACTTTGTAGGTTAAGAAAATTGTATATACTGTATACTTGATTGTAAATATGAAATTTGTTTAATAAAATGTGTCTATAAATATAGTAATTACAAAAAGTTGGCTATATAATAAATTGTATCTATAAAAGCTTAGCACTTGCACTTGTACTCAATCAGCTTGTTTAAAACACTATTTGATGGTATCCCTCAGAAGAGAATAATATTATACAAATTATATTCTGGTGCGTTTTTGGCTGACTTTCTGAAATGTTTAGAAGAACTTTGATTATGTATAATAATTAGATTAAAAGCCTTCTATTTCAGATATTTTACATTTATATTCCTATCATCACATTATTTCTAGATATCTGTGTTCTCTTTTTTGTCAAAGACCTCGTCCAAATCTCCCCATTTCTGTCTGCACAATCTGGTCAATCCACCTTCTAAATTGTCTTCCTCTTTTACCTTTTTTTTATTCCGTTTTGGTTATACATATCATTCAGTAAATTTTATATAGTCTAAGGACGACCAGAGAAGATCACTAGTCTTTAAATACCTCTTTTCCAGACTTAAATAGTCATACTGACTGAATCGTCATACAAAATTATTCAACGCAGCCGTGCAAATGCCTCCGCTCCTATTTAGCGTGAGATACATTTAGAAGGATATAGGGCAACTGGATCATCCTTTTGCTATATTTGACTAAACTCCTTTGAACGCTTGCTCACTGATAAGCGTCGTAGTGAACCCAACCCTGTTGTGGCAGATAACAGCACCGCTGTTTCATCTCTGATGATCTTCAGTTTGGTGAAAGTGTAACTCTATAGGACGTATACGGTAAACTTTATATAGAATCATATACTTGACTAATATAACTATATATATATTCTATACTTTACTCATACAGTGTCAGGTATAGGCCTTATAACTAAAACAAAGAAAACAGCTTTCTTGCTAACAACGTTCTTGCTAAATTGACTTAGATATTGTAACGGTCACCAAATAAAGGAACGTCCGCACAGCACGAGGGCTCAATGAGAATGTATCCTCTGGGCGTCAACCGCTCGCCTTTTTTATTTCCTACCCTCCATTTTTTGACATCTATGTATCAATGTAAAAAAACTTTATCTCTTAAATAGGTAAACAAATCTTTTTTGTTTGGAGATTGCGACCATTAGAAGCAAACAATTCTTTTGCAAATGTTCTTAAAATTAAATACAATTCCAGTACCTTTATGTGATTGGCTAACATAGAATATATTCTAGTACCTGCCAGTCGCCCGCTTTGCCCGAATTATTTCTATATTGCATTTCCTACATTTAAGCATTATACTAGGAGTATAAAAATTTTTGAATTCTTTAATTTCTATTTTCAAATGTTTATATTATTTATATTTAGGTTTTCAGGAAGAAATTTATTTTATTTTATTGTCTCGTCTCCATTTATTTTATTTTATTTTTCTCCTGTTTTGTATTACTGTGATGTAAGTAAAGTGTTATTATTAAATTTAATTACAAATAATCTTCGATGTTTTTATTGAAAGTGTTTATGAACGTTATTTAACGTGGTTTAACTTCCAACTGCGATATCGATACCGACGTTTTTGAATGGATATCATTATTTTATTTTATTAGGAACTGATGTGTGTTTAATGTATAAAGGGATATAGATTGCACGAATAGCATACCATTATTATATATCGCATGTAGCATAAATATAGCATGCATATTTAAATTATTCTAAAGAATCGTGGTATAGTAATTGATCTATAACTAAACCTAAGAAACTACACTAAACTGATCCAAGAAATTCTACTAACAATTTACGCGTTGTTTAGTTCCAATGAGATATGCTACTGAGAAAATTCGGGCCAGTTATTAACCCTTACTTCCAGCTGCGTATAAGCAATTGTGGTTGCAATAAAAACTTTCGAACAAAACTTTGAGTAGTTTAAAATCTGAAGTGTGCGAGCTGTGGCATTTACGAAATTAGTTTTGTTTGGGAAATTATTAAAGCAGAGGGTCTGGTTTGGTGATGGTCTAAATAAAAATATTGACAAATCGTGAGTAACTGTTGGTATTTTGTAATACCAACTCAAAGGTAGTAGCTTCTTTTTAATATTTATTTGAATTGTAGTGGAATTTTGTTTCTGTAATATTATATTATTTTAATGTAAAACGTACGGTAGACAATATTGTAATCAATTTTAGTTTCAATGTCACATGAAGTTTTGTTTTGTTAATATTTTATTAATTAATTATTAATATTTGTTTGCCTGTCGACACAAAACATAGGCTTCCTCCCTTAATTTTCAGTACAACCTGTTCCCCAATGCCTTCCCTCCACCATCACCAGGACATCTGTCCAATCTCGACTGGCCCTCGTTGTCCATGAAATAAATAGAGAGTTCCAAACTTAATATGGCAGTCTTTCGCTAGCTACGATTGCTGAAAAGCATTAAACGTTAAATAAAACGTTTATAAGTAAGAAATTTCAAAAAACTTCACCTTTATTAACTTATTGATTAACTTGTTTCTTTAAATTATATTTAAATCTCCTAATGACCTGAAGTATGATGATAGAAATACAAGTCTATTAGGTATATTTCCTTGTTGTCATTTCATACAGTGTATAATTAATAAAAATCACATCAAACTTAAAATCGTTTAATGTTATGTTTTATGTTTTTTTAAGATTTATAAATTAAAAATAACCGCACAGTCATCTATGTAAAATCAGCAATAAAGTTTGAAAATATAATTAAAATCTATTGAATTAAATGGTCATAATATATATATCAAATAGTAAGTAATAACGTCCAGTAAAAAAAATTAAGACAATAAGAAGGTAGATCAGATCAAAGAAACAACGGGTACATGGCAGAGAGTGGCTCAGTGCAGATAGAAATGGCGGGATATGGAAGAAGGCTATTGCCAAAAAAGGGCACACTAATATCAAGGATATATCTTTCATAGATTATAATCAATGTACCAGTATCTGAAATAAAAAGATTTTATTTTACAACTAAAACTCAAACTTTAGAACCGTGCTATTGAAACATTGTGCCTTTAAAAATCTAATCAACTTCCCTTTGAAAGCATTATAAACTGATCTATAGCTTCTGAGAAGGTCTTTTGTTGGAGGAGCCTTTTAACCAACTTTAAAAAACCGAAGTGGATATTAAAAGGTGTAATTTTGTTTAATTCAGCGAGGTGCTACGTGCATAGTGTATCCACACTTGGAAAATGTTTTCAATTTTATATATATGTTAGAAATCATATATACATAAATGTATGTTATGGTTATGTTTAAATTTAAATTTTGCCTTATTATTTTATAGGCTCTTCTAGTATCGTTAGTATAAATACTGTAAGATATGTTTAAATCATACAATGTGCAAATATACAGTAAATAGTTTGTGTACTACATAAACTGTTTCAATTATTAAATAAATTAATTACCTTAACCTGTCGATTTTAATCTTTGTTCATTACATTATAATTTATAGGGTATATATCAAAGTTAAAAGTTATTGTACAAGTAGGCCTGACGGATATACTAGTGTAGGAAGTAAAGCAACAATATCTCGACGACAATGGCATCCAAACGAGCTCACCACTTCGAGGCAAGTATTTTTTCCTTATCTATTTGTGACCCGAGTTTACACACTGCACATATTATAAAGTATGGTTGGCAATATCAACAAAAACAATTACATACATAATATCCTAATTATTCGTAGTAGTTAATGTAAATTTAGTTAGCAAGAGACATTTTTCAAAGTGAGCTATATGTTTACAAAACACACTTCGACAACGTGTTTGCTGCAAACATGTGATCATTAAAGTGTCGTACTTTATTTAATATGACATCATGTTTTCTACAAATAAACGTGGCAGGTATTTCTAATGTTTTTGGTGGCTTGGTACACTAGGCAAATGGAATCTAAATGGGTTCGATTTCCAGCAAACCACGCTGGTAATCTTAAAATTATGACCATGCCTTGTGACCCATTGCCAGCTACCCTCTTACGATTACGTAATATTACGTGAAAATATGAACGCAGTGCGTAAGCCGCTCATTGTATTCAGTGATCTTGTTATCTGTCTGTTAGTTCGCTTATCCACTGTAATCTGGTGCTATTCTGTATTTCTTTCCCACTTTATACACTGATTGCGATTTCGTTTGGTATAGCGCCTTCAGCTTCTTGTAACATTTTATACAACTTCGCTTTATAAATGTTCAAATTAAATAAAGTTTTCTACTGCTAACACTAAATAATATCTGTTGTTATGATTGAATAGCGGGATCATCTCAGCGGTACAACGTGCGTTCAAAACCCGACTTGGCGTCAATGGATATTTCTACTTATGTGGCCATTTAATCGAGAAAAAAATGAGTGAGGAAACTGGCATGCTTAAGCGACATCTACAATCTGCAGTTGGATCCGGTAGGATAGCGTCTAACCCTGACACCAGGAGGCATCAGCTACGTTCATCAAAATAGCCCGAACTGCAGTGTCAAAGCTCATCAGGCCAACAGTGAGATGCCATAGAAGACGCTCGTTAAAAAAGCCCGAGAATGAAAACCGTGTCATGTGAAGTCAAGTAAAGGCAAGTCAAAAATCATTTATTCATGTAGGTAACATTGTACATGAACGTCAAAAAATGTTAAATGCTTCTAATTTTATATTTACTGCCAGTTCTCAAATCAAGGGCTCATCAGGCCAACAGCGACATTCTATAGAAAAAAAACAATAAATAAGACATCATTCAGAACTACGCTAGTCAAAAAGCCCAAACTGGGGTGTCAAAGCTTATAGGCCAACAGCGAGTTTCCATAGCGAGGCTACCAATACAGCCTTGACCAGTCAGTGATTCACCGTTCGAGTCACGAGGGGTCGAGGATCACACAAGTAAACTTATTTCCTTCAAAAGACCCGAAAGTTGACAAACGTAGAAATCCTACTTCTAAAATGATTTAGATAAAATAATCGATAATCGAGTCCAAGATCATTGGTTTTGGCACCATTTTCCGACCCTTATATACAAATATTTTAAAAAATACACGATATCAAAACAGTGATATTCCAGCTGTATTTCAAAAGAAAAATCTCAACAAACTAATGCTTTCAGAGGCACCGTCCCATTAAATTGAGTTAGCCCTTTCAAGGCATTTGTCATTCTACTTAATGATGGAGAGATTATTTGGGACGATTTTGTAAATGTTTTTTTATGTAATGTTAAAAATTTGTATGTACATAAAAAAACAAAAGTTGTCGTAATAAATAATTATTGATTAAAACTTGCGTAGTATTTGGATCTAAGCAATAGTATTAATATAGCTTTGAATTTAATGAACTTTTAAGTATACGAATTTCTTTTTTCAAAAGCAAATTATATATTCATTTATTTCCAACACAAAAAGTTTGGTCCCTGTGGCAGTGTACCTTTAACGCTGGCAGCATTTCCTCGCTGTATTGTGATACATATTCGTTGAGCGAGGAAAGCACCCGCTCTGTGATCATCGGTACTATCTACCAGGCGCCAACTTAAATCTTAAAGTATCACCTTTGCACTTGAACCCCACAGCCCAAGAGTCTCTACTCCAAAAGGAATTACTCCAATTCTAAGCGTTCACGATGCTGTCATTATTGTTTCAATCTATAAGAATAATTAATAAATCTATCAATGTTATATAGTCTATTGGACTATTGAAGACATAATTAGGAAGAACATCTCAGAGAAAACCGATTGAGAGCTCTTTATATACTCGTATTAACCCACGGTCATCTTGAAAATATGAAATCATAACAAGAAAAATTATAGAGCGCATTCGACGAACGATAAAACAATCTCTAAATTGCGTTTATTTCGAGCACATTAAATTTAATGCGCCGTGTTCTACTTTTATGGGGCATAAACTTTTCTTACATAATGAAATCAAGGATTTCCCTTAACTATATCTTTACTCATGATTATATCTATACGCTGATATTGGTAGTTTTTCTTTTTCCGTGGCCTAATGGTAATGTTCGAAAACCCGAGTGTCTTTTGTTTACGTTCAACAGCCAAGAAAAATAGGTTGGAAAACTTAAAAACTCGGTTGTCGATGGACCGATATGTATACCTGTTACTTCACAAAATTCTGTTATTACTGTGACATAATTCTCATATAAAAGAAATTGAAAATTAAACTACAGTGTAATATTAAGACATACCCTTTAAAACCTTCAAAGCACCTTCAAACCTCTGTAGGTCTCTTCCGTGGTTATTATTCCAATGTGATGTTAGAAATGTTAAAAAATCGTTAAAATTAAATTTCATAAAAAGACTAATTGACGACTCATTGGTCTAGTGGTTAGTACCCCTGACTGCGAATGGGTTCGATCCCCGGCTGAGACGAACATCGATGTGATGAGCATTTGGTGTTGTGCTTAGGTCTTGGGTGTTTAAATATGTATTTAAATGTCTATCTTTTTATAATATGTATGTATATCCGTTGCGTAGTACCCATAACACAAGCTTCACCAGCTTAGCATGGGACTAGGTCAATTGGTGTAAATTGTCTTAAAAAAAATACAACAATAAACTACAATACCGTAAAAGAAGAATTAATATTTTTATGAGCAAAAGAATTAACAGTCCATTAAAATTAGCATATTACGGCTTTACGGTGTAGATGTATATAAAATTCAAATTAGAGGCTTGAGCCGTTGAAAATTTCAACTTCTAGAGTCTATTCGTCTTGGGTATTAATTTATGACAATTATTCAAGTCCTTTACTATCAGTTTCTATTCATGAAATCTAAAATGGCTTCTCTAAAACTATGCCTAACAAATCTGACGATCATTGCGGCTTACATAAAGCTTTATAAATTTCTCATTAGAATACATACGAATTGATGTTGCAATACAATGTTGCCATACAATAATTTAAATTTGTTACTTTAAAAATACTTCGTAAGTAAATAACTGTATAGTTAAATCTTCAAATTAAAACAATAATTTCAATATGACTCACACTGTATGACAAACACAAATACGAAGTATTTATTAAAATGCGTATTTCGCGAGACGCGTAATATAACACAAATAAGTTTAATGATTTTATTTTAAATTTTTAAGTAAACACATGTATGCAGTATATAAGAGATGAATGGAGTTTATGATTTTGTTTTATGTACAACTATCTTTTTAGTAAGAAACATGTATACAACAAAATAAAAAAAAGTGAAAAAAAAAATGAAAAAAAAAGATGGAAAAAAGTGCTTTAACACTATAACGGATTACTTGAGAAAAAAAAATCTATTAAAACAATTATAATGACAAACATATAAATATTTTATTTCTATCTTATATCTTATCTACATTTCCTTACTGTATTTTAATGAGACAGTAGATACAACCCGAAGTATAAAGTACGCTTAAATACTCAACTAAACTTCTCATAAAATAAATATTCTTTGGAAATAAAACCTCATAGCTTTAAATTCAAAGCTTTGTGTATTCAAGGTGATATTTCATGATATTCACACAAAACATTTTAAAATACAAAAATCCAAAGTCGTTATTCAATTCTACAGCGTGATAATTTATCAGGACGTCGCGTTGTGAGGCGCTATAATTCATACATGATTCCCGCAAGTGTCCTATACAGCATGTAAGACCATTTTCCACTTCATAATGGCTAGCCAAAATATTGGTATAGAACAAAGTGATTCTGATAGTATATGACCAGATTCAAAAAATTATTTATGATACTCGTTGCACTGTTTTGCATTAAGATAGTATTTATTTATTTCGTAATCCTACAGCTAACAAAAAATATATACTTATAACAAACAATTACACTGAAAATATAGCCAGAGATGGAATACATAATATTTAACTGCATGAAGTTTCAAAAATTTACAACAGGAAACAAACAAAAAATTATTCAATACATTTAACTAAGTGGTACATAATTTAGCTGTGTTGTGTGATTGTGTAAGGGTAGGTACGTGGAGGTGTGTATGTAGGGTATGTTCATGATGCAGGTGATTTTGCGCTATGGATATGCTTAATACTCCTTTTAACCATATTCCGCGATAACTTAAACTGTTTACAAAACACTAGCTGTTGCCCATGCGGTTCTCTTTTCCGTGAAAACGGGAAACATAATATATTTCATTAATTATATTACTCAGGAATAAAATTAATGTATACTGATACAGGTATTTTCAATATTAGTTCAGAAGTTTGAAAACATGCCATTATTAATAATACTACACTTTTGCACTGGACGTTTACTGTTTTAAATATCTTGGGCTAAAAGAATTGTCGAAATCGATACAGTAGTTTAACAAAAATTTCAAACGTTCCTATTTATAATATTTGTATAAATTTCTTGTAACTTATAAAAACTATTAGGAAGGACGACGGGGCGTACCAATACGAAGTTTACCAACTTAGGACGAAGTAACAAAAGAAATGCAGTCCTTTCATTCACAATGGTTAAAAGGCAAGGATATGGCAGTGATTAATCTTACTTCTAGTCGCTAATGACTTGTAGGGTTTCGGCAAAAAATCGATGAGTCTTCCTAGTTTCCGTTCAGCTCCGATGTATCAGCAGTTTAAGTATCTTAAACGACTTTCATTTACCAGCATTAAACACTTACTTTTATATGAACTATTAAGAATACTAATTTAAAATTATTTAACTTCCGTTCCATAACTGTTCCGTTATCATTACAAATAGGTGATCAACCTTCTGTGGAGATTTTGGAGATTATTGTAACGCGCCCCCGTGTAACGCGCCCCCGTGTAACGCGCCCCCGTGTAACGCGCCCCTGTGTAACGCGCCGTAACGTTTTACTATTGGTTACAGAAAAACGTTACGGCGCGTTTCGTGACCACCCAGTGACTCTTTATAGCTAAAAGTTACAATTTTGAGCTGTAAAGTACTGGAAAGTCGAAAGTAAAATTAACAATAACGTGTAATTCAATCCCCGCCCCGCATCGTAACGTTTTACAAAAAGACCCCCTCCCAAAATTCGTTACGTAATACTTCAACGCTCCCTGTTCACACACCGTCGACTTTTTGAGTCTAAGGCATGCCGGTTTCCTCTCGAAGTTTTCCATCAGCGTACGAGCGAGTGTTAAACGCGCAGATAGATAGAAAGTCCATTGGTGCACGGCCCAGGATCTAACCGACGACTTCAGAAATGAGAGTGACACGTCGAAACCACTAGACCAAAACTGAAGTTACTTAAACTTAAAATTTAACATTTATACACGTAATTAGAAGTCGTTAATATAAAAGTTCAACCTTTTTAAAAATTATTTTACGCATGTATGCTTTTTCTCATTACCAGAAAGCTTTTAATTTTTCAATCGTAATCTTGCCAGTACATTATAGGTAATATAAATTAACCTGCGATCGCAGGAGGTCAAACCGATCCGTCATTGTTCAGAGTCGCGATATATTTGCCAACCATTATGGACCCCTTCCAAATACCCGACGAACAACTCATTATTTATGTACTCAGCAATATTCAGCTTTGGAAGGTACACTGTTTATACACGAGTCAAAGTTTGGTATTTTGGCAATTGATGTAAAAAAGAATTCAGGTTTCAAGTAATAATTTTTAGGAGTTTAGTTAAATTTTCGCTTGTTGGAATACTATTTTCATACTAATAGCGATAGCTAGTCATGCAATCCCAAAAAGTATCTTAGTATATATATATTATAGTAGTCACTATTTATGAATACTTAAAAAGTAGTGAAAGTATGTGCGATACAGAATGTTTGAAATTATATACCTATCAGAAATTATGTAATAGGAAAACACTTGTCATTTGTTTTATTAGAATTGCAACACCACGCAATATTATAGACATCTTACAGGTTGTAAATTGTCAATGTGTCAAATTACATTTTGTCAGTAGTGCATTGATTTCTGACTTCAGCTCTCTGATCGGTGCCTGCCCCGAATGAACGACATACATTTGCCTAAATACTATAGAGTATAGACTAACGGCTACCCATATAACATATCACATTAAATATATACAGGATTTGTAAATAGAATCGTTGAAATGTTTAATATATTAAAAAGTACATAGTACTGAAAGTGTGGTTTGACAGTTTTATTGGTTGACTGATTTTCAAACGATTACAATAATGTACGTAATCACAGTATTAATATATTAAAAAGAAAAGTATTTTAACAAAATATAAAATTTAAATGTATGAGTTTTACTGATCGGATAAAAGCGCCGAAAAGAGAAAAGTGGAAAAAAGCTTTTTCATCGAATTTACTAATTAAGTGTACAATCTTTATTTACACGATACGAGTTTCATGTATGATGTTAACGTAAATTTTGAGGATTAAAGTCTTTTATTTAATTATTGTTTTAATTTATTATTAATTAAGTTTTCGTTTGAAAAAAACAATTGCAATGAAAATTATTTTACCCAACAAAACGAATGCTACTTCTTTTTGTATTATTTATGAATTGTTATTGAAGTGAAAACTTTTTTAGCGGCGTTGTACACTTTTTTGGAATGCGTAAAAAATGTTAAACTCGCGTCAGGACACGTGACCTGTTCGAAAATTCGTAAGACGGATGGAGAGTAGACAGCTGGCGCGGCGTATTTAATGTAATATAAATTGTCATGTTTGTGTACGGTAGCGCAATAAATAAATATTGTATTCTACCACATAAATGATAGTACTTTTATACTGATAATAATTAAAGCAATTCGTGCAAAATTATTCCCTAACCATTCCAAAATATCAAAAATGCACAACGTTAATATTCAAGTTTTCACTTCTGCCGGCACTCCCGGAGTGCAACCCGTAGTTTTTTTTCCGTAGTCTTAGTATAAGAAACAGTCAAACTCCATAGGTAAATCTGTGAAAAATCTTAATAGATTTAATCATCTAGCCTCGCTCCATCTAAACCAAAATCGATTGCAAAGATTGACCTCTCATATCATTACCCAATTTCTATATAATACACATGAAATGAAATGAAATGAAATGAAATGAAATAGTTTATTCTTGCAAGTAGGACTATATAAATCACTTTTACAATGTCTTCCTAAACTAGATGAAGTCGACATTTCCTAACTGACTGCCCTGAGAAGAAATGTCGAAACAAACTCGAAAAAAACAAACATATCACACAGTACAAAAACTCATTATAAAAATCGATATATAACTATTTAGTAAGTGTTGATTTTGCTTCTCAAAGCCTATAGCGGTCGAATGGACACAGCGCATTAACAGTTTTATTGCAGGAAAAATGACCATCGGAGCTTTTAATTACACGATTTGGCCTTCACACGTCACCCCATGTTGAATGATTGAGGGGAGTTAACGATAGGGGCTGGAACTGCCTCTTTTTTATTTACTAAATGGACTATTTATTATAAAACCATTGGATTGAATGAATATTTAACATGCTATTAACGAGAGATATGGAATGAATTTTAATAGAACACTATGGAGTTATACGTGGAAAACATGATATAATTGTATATGGTTGTTTCCTCGATAATTTAACGTATGAGTAAAGAGTCACACGCTGTGATTTCCAGAGTCTTAGCGTAATATTCAGAGTAGACTTAGCGCTAAGCGTCTGTCAAAAACGACGTTGCCTATGGGAGGCAGATCGTACAGGAAACTGAAGAGTACAATTTACCACTATGCCTAGCGTTAGTATACTACAAAAAGCGTTGAATCCATTGTGACTTGGGCTGTGATCGGATCACCCCCAAACAAGACCTGAAATGTCTTGAAATGAATATAGATAAAATACATATGCCTATGAAGGTATAGTCGGCGCTTATGAAATTATGCACCTACTCCAGTAACGTTGGGAAACTCAATTCTCATGGTAGTTGATGAATACGTTTACCTAGACCATTCAATACAATTAGAATCCAACTTCGAGAAGGAGATCAGTCGAAGAATCCGCGTTGGATGGGCAATTTAGTAAATTGCAAAGTGCCTTTTCAGCGATTTCGCTCCCTCTGAGACTTGGCCTCTTACTTCAAGCCTGGTACACAAGCTCCGCATTCAATGAGCTATAGAGGAAGCTATGTTCAGAGATTCGTAGAAAGTTACTGACAGTAAAAAGGGCGTATAAGCTTAAATGACATTGCCCGACTCGGGCATTCGGGCGACTGATGGGGAAAAGATGTCCTGGAAAGGAGGCCGAGGACCAGTCGGTGAAGCGTTAGACAGACTTCTAGATGGACAGATGATATGGAAATTTAGGGGAGAGGCCTATATCCAGCAGTAGATGTCAACAGGTTGAATCGAAAGAATAAGCAATAAGTTTGAGTCTGAGGGTTAGTTAGATGTATTTCATTCTCACGATGTATACCATAACTCACGAAAAAGTGTTTCATACATAGAAGTTATCAAAGGTTTCAGACCACCTCAGAATTGAAAACTATGCGCCTTGTACTATACTAATACTGCTCACAAACAGCTTACATGTTCTGAATGATATAAGTTTTATATCTTCACATTCTACGTATGTCAAAATATTTTTTTTCTCAGGTCTCCGCCATAGTCGAAATTAGTGGCTACAGCTAAAACCAATTATAATTAAGAGAGATATAGCTCAACTCAAACACCCTTATTAAGAGTAAACAAAATAAGTCTCACACAGTTTAAAATTTAATTATGTTTTGTCTCCATGTATGGCAGTGCAAAAACAACGATCAATTTAACTTAATTTCTATTAATAGGTCGGAAGTTAACCCGTATCATATACATTTAATTTAGTATCGTGATGTCAGCACGCATCGTACCAAGCCTAATTCAACAAATCCAAACAACGCGTGCCGGCGTGCCGCAAGTGTCAACTAATTACGTGACGTCACGTGTGACGTGACACTGATGACGTCATTCAGTATTATCACGTACACGTGTTTGTTTGATCATTATGAAATCTCATTGTTTGGATGGAAAAGATATTTAGGTAGACATAAACTAACATAGACTAAGTGTAGAATTAGAAAATCCATCTGATTAAAAAAAATTATAGTATGGAATAAAAGTGCCTTTATTATTATTTATTCGTTTAATATTTATAGTACATTAAATAATAATTATCTTGTTTTAAACTACTTTCTTTTTATATAACTACTAGCTGACCTGGCAAACGTCGTTTTGCCATGTATATCATTTATAATAAAAAATAGGGGTTGATCGTAGAGGGGTGAAAATTAAGGGTTGTATGTATTTTTTAATGCTGTATCATAAAAAAATAAAAATTTATCTAAAAATTAAAAAAAAATATAATTTAGGGGTGGACTACCCTTAACATTTAGGGGGATGAAAAATAGATGTTGTCCGATTATGTCTGATACCCAATATGCACACAAAATTTCATGGGAATCGGTCAATCCGTTTCGGAGGAGTTTAACTACAAACACCGCCAAACGAGAATTTTATATATTAGATATTTAAAAAATCTCAACTTAAACATAGGGCTTAGTTTTTTGCGCTTTAATAGGTCGCTTATGAAACTACGATTTCATTAAAAAACTTCTATACTTTACCAAACAAATGATTGCAGAGAAAAAAGTATGCATTCAAAAGACAAGCTCAAAGAGTCAATTAAGGAAGTAGTGTGAAGTCGCCTTCCGGGCTTTAATTAAGCTTAGAAAGCTGCGGGGAAAAAACCTCAAATGGAATCGTTCGTTTAACGCGATCGAAGCTTACATTTCTAATGAGGTCGGTATTAAAAAGACTCTTAAAAGTTAATTAATATTCAAGCTTTTGATCCGTCAGTCATTGTTTAATGTATGGCATTAGAAGGAAAAAGGCTCTTTGTAAAAATACAGGCATAACACAGGAACATCGTTCTATTCTAACAATTAGAAAAAAATGATCGAATTAAATATGACCGTTACAAGAGACTGTCTACCTGGGCTACAAAATTATTGTTAAAAACCAGAAATCTAAGTTTAACCTTTTAAAAAATCCACCGCTCCAAACAATTGTGGCTAATCCAACCAAATTATGGATAACGGCTAAAGACTGCATGACCATTGACCATGTTATACTTTCGCCTTAACTATGATATTCCTAAACTTGTTATTTGCTGCAAAATACTTTACTAAATTTAGTTTACTAAAATTAGTTTAATAATTGTCTTTCATTGACATAACCTTTACACATTTAAAGAAAAAACTTTTTAACCGGATTAAAGGACGTTTCGCGTGCTTTACAGCGTGCTTGGTCACGGTGACCGGTTAAATTTAAAATTATATTAAATAATTGTAAATTAATAATAATACATAACTTTAATCCGGTTCAAAAGTTTTTTCTTTAAATAGTTTAATAATTGTTTTTTTGATTAAATCCTATCTTGGGTTCCTCCATTTCCTGCCAATATTATTGGTTTGGAGCAGCTACTAACTGCACGCGATATCTATTCTACAATTAAACTTGGATGAAGAAACTATTGCTCCCTTAGTAATCCGGTCAAATTAGACTAAAAAATAGGGGTAAGGTTACAAATTCGCACTTGGCTGAATATTGGTAGGATTGCTCAATACACTATTATAAAGGAAATGTGAAAAGTCCTCATCGATCCGGCACGGGCAAAAAAATTTACTCCGGGTCAAAGATCACAAAAATGGGTTTTTCGCGATTTTCAGCAAAATGGTAAGTTTTATCATAAAATTAGTTTTGACAAAAATTGTAGATCAGAAAATCTATAAAAAAATGTCTAAATACTTTTTTTCCTAAGAGCCACCGTTTTTGAGATATAACGATTGAAAAAGTTGAAAGAGTTGTAATCGTCATAATATGCACACGTTTCTACGCCACCTTTGAGGTAGTGTACTTAGCGCGTTTTTTTTAATGTGGTTTCCCCGGTAGGCCTATTCCACTGATCTTTTATGATTCTGTTTAATTTGAAACTATTGAATAACTGTAGATATTGACAAGGGTTGAAAATGATGAAAGGGGTGTATATTACAAAAAATAAGAAAATTTATCCGTCTGAATCTAAATCATCATGAACTTCTGCTTTCTCTTGTTCTTGTTCTTCTAACAACAATCTGTAATATATTCATCAAACAGTTTATCGACTTTTGCAAAGTGTCAAAATCATGCACTATTTTTACATGCAATAACTGGTTGTGATTCAACATCTGCATTTTTCAGGAGAGGTAAAACAACTGTTTTTAAAATGTTTAAAAACAAAATTTAGTTCAGTGTGCTGAAGTTTTTAAAAAGAGTAATTCAACTCCACAAGAAGTTATCACCAACGGAATTCGCTTTCTTCTCGCTATGTATGAAGCTCCTAAAAAATTACGTGCTTAGATAAATTCAGATATGCATGTTTCGTTAAAAATACTCGAAATAAAAAACAAGTGCAGTTAGCATGTCTTCCTCCAACCTTAGCGGCTGCTCATCAACATCTTTTTCGGGTATATTACCAAGTTCAAGTGTGGCTTGGTAATCAGTTAGACCCAAAAGACTGGGGTTGGAAGTTGGTCGACAATTCATTAGAGCCAGTTCAAACTTTACTTCCACCTGCACCAGAAAAACTACTAAACAACATTTTTTGCAACTGTAAAACGGGATGTAGTACTAAATGTGGTTGCAAAAAAGTTGGACTGTTTTGTTCTGTAGCATGTACAAACTGTAAAGGCCGGTCATGCTCCAATGTTGAATTGCCAACAATTGAAGATTCATTTGATGTTGACGAAGAGACATGCGATGTGTCATTATTGGGACAATTTATTAACACCCAGAATGAAGAAAATAAAGAAGAAGAAGAAGGAGAAGAAGGAGAAGGGAGCGAAGAAGAACAAGAACAAGAGAAAGCAGAAGTTAATGATGATTTAGATTCAGACGGATAAATTTTCTTATTTTTTGTAATATACACCCCTTTCATCATTTTCAACCCTTGTCAATATCTACAGTTATTCAATAGTTTCAAATTAAACAGAATCATAAAAGATCAGTGGAATAGGCCTACCGGGGAAACCACATTAAAAAAAAGCGCTAAGTACACTACCTCAAAGGTGGCGTGGAAACGTGTGCATGTTATGACGATTACAACTCTTTCAACTTTTTGAATCGTTATATCTCAAAAACGGTGGCTCTTAGGATAAAAAGTATTTAGACATTTTTTATAGATAATTACCAAATCGCGAAAAACCCATTTTTGTGATCTTTGACCCGGAGTAAAATTTTTTGCACGTGCCGGATCGATGAGGACTTTTCACATTTCCTTTATAATAGTGTATTGAGCAATCCTACCAATATTCAGCCAAGTCCGAATTATTGTAACCTTGGATGTCTAAATTGACCGGACTATAGAGAAGTCATGAAAAATAAGAAAACGAGGATGGTAATTAAAAAGAAGATTTTCAATACTTGTACATATGAATCTCAAACTTGAGCGCTCGCTAAAGCGTAGCATACAATACAGGTGTGTAACAAATCGATGGAACTATGTATGATAGGGAAGAGAAGAATAGATAAAATAAATAAAACATCAATAAGAAGAATAACTATTATTATTATTCATTTTCAATGTAGCAAGCAGTTGCTACAATGAAAATGAATAAACTTAAGTGGAAATGGCGGGGCACATGAAACATTAAGAAAACGGCAGGTGGTACATGGCAGAGAGTGGTACAGTGCAGACAGAAATAGCGGGGTTTGGAAAAGGCGTTTGCCAAAAAAGGGACATGCCTAGAAATGAACTAGATGAGAGAAATATAAATGTAAAGTATCTGAGATAATAGGCTTTTATTTAATATTATTGCTCCCATGGACGGTGCATAGATTAGTGCAGGTTAAATTTTAATTATTTATAGAACCAAATATAAAACTCGCTAGTGTTCCATATACATATAGTTAAACACATTTGCACATAATACCTAATAAGTAAAGTGTGAGTGTATGGCTGCCAACAGTATTCGTTCCAAACTAAGGTCTTAGGGTGCATTAAATTGTCTCTCTGACACTGAAATAAATTTATTGTTTGCACTGTAGAAGTAGGAGACTGCCAAAGTTTGCATTTAAGTTGCTTAAACGTGTAAAATTCTATCATAAAAGGTCTAAACTTCGATAAAAGTACGTTATAGTTAGGTACAATTTGTGTTTTACGCTTTTAATAAGGTTACTATTTAGTTTATACTGATTATTTGTGTTTACTATTTTTTCTTCCTAGTTTGAAAAGATAACGTTCTAAAAATTGATTCGTATATCTAAAATTTATGACAACATATTTTCTTCTATCTTTTATGGATTAATTTTTAGGACTTATAAATTAATTCATTCATTCATTATATCAAACAAAAGGTAAAACAGTGTATTACATATTAAAGATAATGTTTATATTTTATCTAATTTATTAAAGACGTAGTAGAAAAGTTTATTTAATTTAAACGAATAGAATTACTATGTTATTATTACAATACAGCCAAAAACAATTAAACAATATACTATAGAGTAATCACTAATCAGTGCAGAAATAGCTAGCACATTAGTAACCGTGATTCTTAAGATTAATAGACATTATTAAGAATTTTAGAAGGCAGACGATACTGCTCTTTAAACCTAAGAGAAATGCTTGACCGGCTTGAAAGCACTAATAGCTGATGTCTCGACCTTTTTTAATTACTTTTCAGCGATCGGCAACTTTCAGAGTGATTCAGGGTATTAATTTAGCAGCTGAAGATTGTGTACACTTGTAGCAAGTTTTATAATCAAGTACTTTATTCTTCCATGATTACTTTTATCCTCATAAATATTTTCTCAGCTGTCTCGTGTACATCAAAGCTTTCTTTGTATTTACGCCTCTCGAGCACAATCTGCTATTTATTTAAGCAAACATTCACAAAGAAAGTGCAGCAATCTTCCACTGCATTTATAATATACAAGTCTCATTTCTCGAGATCATAAAAACTGTAGTGAGCACGATTCAGCAAGTTTGACTACAGATTCCTAGTTTGCGCCTGTTTTTACGACTCTCTTTTACATTTTCTTCGAAGATTAGATATGTTCACAGTGTACAGTCGAAGTTTAGATTCGCAAAGTCGTGTGCAGTTCGCAGAATTTTGATTAGTTTTTCTTTCACTGACTTAATATTGTCTGAGTAGCCACTGATGTAAGATAGATAAGAAGATTATGTACTCAGGAATATTTTTCTATTTTTGTTTGTTAAATGGCAAATAAACTTATTTTAGAAGTTCTTTCACCATTTGAATGCTGTATTTTCTCTGCGTAAGGGGCTTTGTTTTTGTTTTAAATTAAAAATTAAACCAAGTTCAGCAATATTTACTTAAAGATTTAGTAAAAATTGGTAAACTTTGTTCTGGTTGTTGAATTTTAGTAATTGTGATTATATATATATTATATACTACTATAACGGTTAAAGGATACTTATTATTGGATAATTATGATTACTAATTTTTTGTTTTTTTTTTTTAAATATCTAACACCTGCACCTGCAAGTAGCACCATATCTCTGCTAGTCAGATACTGGGTGAGCAATACCCAGTCAAACTACCGCGGGTAGTTCCTACAATTCTACGTTAGAGTGGCTTCGGGGTCGCTCTCGAATTATACCGGGCTCTATTAGTAGCTACTTTGTAGGATATAAACAAAATTTAAGTAAAGGTATACAAAACTTTTCAACAACCAAAGCTCAGATAATTTACTTGAGATTTCCTGGAACAAAACGGATTTACTTAAGAGTCATCGAGAGGATATTAGACAAAGCGAGTCTCTAAAATGTAAAGTCGTTCAATTTGATGCAGGTACAAAGCTATTTCTTCAAGAATCCAATTTGTATTCTATTTTGTTATTTAAAATCAACTTTTATTTCGCGGAATTTATTCGTATCTTACAAAATCTTTCAATAAAATATTATATTTATACAGATATATTTGCCCGTTTTTATTAGACTTATCAATGTTAATTGAAATTATATTCTTTAAATATTATTAAAACTTATATGGAACAAACGAACCAAAACCGGGACAGCATAGGGCAAAGCGCGTGACAGAAATCAATTGAAAATGTTTGGGGATAGGCCTTAACAATGCTACATCTTAAAATTTACATAGTTTAGGATAACTGACTCTTACCCTTATCAAATAGTTATGTTATTCTCAGTATCAGTATGGGGCAAATTTAGGTATAAGAAAAACAATATTATTTTAAATTAAGTTTTGCACTGCTTGTACAAAGGCCTTCGATAAATTATTTGAGAATAGAATCCTATCCTAGCTGAAGGATAGTTTAAATTTCAAACTAAACAACTTTGATAACTTCTTTAAAGTTTTACGATATTTTACCGATTATCAATCAAATATAATTTTATTGTACTGTGTTTTGTTTACTAAAATAATGTAACCGCTATTATGAAAGCAACAATTAATTTTTCTAAAATTTAATTCTATTTACTTACAATACACAATTGAACGACATATTTTCGTTGATTTTATCAAATAATATTCGGAAATTATGTAGGATTATGTAGTTTATGTTTTTGTAGGAATAATATTATGTATTATTATTACTATGTTAATAATATTATAAATACTTTATATTTGTGTGGAAGTACATACATTAACTCGATAAAGCAAAGTTAATAAATGCCATAGTTAAATTGAAGTATTATTAAATCAATATATTTTGTGGGTATATAAACAGATATAAACCACTTATTTAAATATTGTATACCATCTTCGCGTACATATGAAAAGTTAATGTCAGTCATTTTTGGGTCTAAAACGTATTGGAAATATTGGAAGTTCGTATGACTGTAGCATGTGTTGGTTTAGTTTGAAACTAGTTGGGAAGGGTTCGGTTATGAAATTGGGAACGACAAACATGACGTCATTCTAAATGAAAGAAATGTTTTAAACATTTTATTTTATATTTACTTGTTTATATACATAGCGTACTTAGCGTAAAAAATAGATATTTACACGAGTTTTTCCTATAAATGGCTTAAAATAAATTATATTTTCATTTAAAAGACTATAAAATGCTCTAAAATCCTTGATAATCAAATTAAATAAACTTTTTCTTCATTAATTAAGTACTAACTAAACTTCAAGGGCATGAAGGTTTAATGAGGATACTATTGACAAATTAGATTATCACACACATATTATATCAGGCAGAGGTGTTATCACAAAAAATTACACATGTTTTAATGGATTTTTTTAATCAGTTACTACTGTAAGAGATAAGAACGTCTTTAATATGCGATTCCTATATAAATAAATTCTATACATGTTTTGAAATCTTTGAAACTTTGTAACCCTGAAAATTGCATCACTAAAATTATCTTTATCTAACATCTTCCCAAAAAGTAGCTTAGCTATTCTAAGCAGAAGCTGGGATATTGTGTTGCATTTTATATTACCCTTGCGCAAGTAAATATTTTTAACTTCCCTCTCGACGAGAGTTACCTTGAACAATTTTACACAAACTGGATTCGTAATTATTTAAAACTTTGTATAGGACCTATTCTGTCAACGTTGTATAGAAAGATTCTTGTTAGTTTAAACATAATTCAAAAGTTCGCTGTCTGCGGATATTTTACAAAGTAACTCAAGTAATTGAATAATTACAAATAATTCAAGGTCTCATAGCTTCAAAATTATTTGATAATTTAATATTGACACGTAAAAAAAGGTTAAAACATTCTTTAATACTCAAAGACACTTCCTTTACTTAATACTGAATGGGTTTTTTATAATAGAACGGACAGGAGGCTCATCTGATGTTGAGTGATACCGCCGCCAATGGAAAATCCTAATGCCGGAGGGTTTAAGAATTGGTACGCTCTTTTCTCGATCCTAAGTCGAATTGGTTTGGAAATACTTCAGTGATATACTGGTTCTACATAGTGGTGGAGTGCAGCAAAAACTGCCTTAAAAACGCTCAGTTGTAGAACGACGGACGTCGAGTTGATACTGGTGAAATATCGTATTCTGCCTCGACGTCCGATGATGAAACTCAGCTGCAAATTTTAATCCAAACTACTCCTCTGAACATGGGAAATGCGGTAAAAGATGCAGAGTGACCCCACATCTATACGCAACGCTAAGGATTCAAGCCGGGATTGGTCATCGACGATTCAAACCGGTCTTCGTTGAATACTGTGAAGGAGCTCGCGCCCAGAGGCGAAAACAGCACTCCCTGTAGGGTATTTTCTCCAATTTGCACTTTATACAGTGGCCTGGAGTGAAATACCGTTTTGCCTTGCTGCGCACACCAAGCTTCTTGGAGGCTAATTCAGCCATTCTCTCCAAATGCCCGCGCAACTGAACGTCATTCGATATGTCAATGCCCAGTATCCTGATGTTAGCAAAGGCTTTAAGGAGAGTGTCTTCGAAAAGATGAGTGGACGAAGGGTGGAAACGTGCAAACTTGTTACTTCTTGGAGTTAAATTCTAGTAGATCGACTCCAGTCCGAGACTCCGCGTAGCAGGGTTTCAACTTAAAACTCAAGTTTGTTCCAGTACTGATCGATAACTGCCCAAAAATTACCTGCATGGTCAGTGTAAAGAGAACCCCCTATTTATACAACTTCGAACCTTATAACGCGAAACAAAATAAATGTTACGATTTCAAAGTAAATCGGTCTTAATAAAGAAATACAAATGCTTTTAATTTATAGACCAATCAACAAAGATCAATTGATAGCAAGGTGTTAAACGTACAGATAATTGCTTAAGCATTCTATTGAAGTAGACTAGATCTAGGCTTTAATTATCTATGATCAAAGAGGCTTCAGTCTAGCCCGCATCACTCATTAATTATCAGCATATAAAATTCTCTTTAAATAACTCTATATAGGTATCGAGTTAATTGAACTAAACAGTACTACTGAGTAGTAAAAACATTAATGGCACGTTTTGAAAGTTCAATTTAACTTTAAGCTAAAAATGCCTTAAATAACGATTCTGTGTTTCTATGCCTAAATAGAAAAAATCTCTCTTATCTTAGCTTAAATTGAATACAATTAAATTGAAGACCTCCTTATATTTTATGCCCTCAAAGGTGATTTGCAAACTGTAATATTTATAAAAAATGGTAGGTATTTATCAAGAAATATAAGAAACAAAATTTAACAAAAAGATCCCTGAAATAAATAGAAATATGAAAAATCTTGTAAACTCTACTCAGCTGACATTTCTACTTTCTTTCTTATTATAATTAAATCTGTTTAGTTCTTGAATTTTAAATGATGCTCCTTAACCTGTAATCTTAACCTGTCTCTGTCTTTATTTAACATCTCAGCACTATTTTGTTGTAATCAATTTTGTTATTCTATATCTTTTGTGATCTACAGATCAAAAGGGGTTGTGTTTACACTTCTTAATAAGAAACGTAAGAGCTCTCTGTACCTTATACTCAATTGTTTACACGGATTTTCTACGCATAACTTTGATAATAAATAATACAGGAATAGAAAAACACTTTTTTTAAGGATTTGAAGTTATGTTTTATTATAAATTTACAATTATTTTACATAATTTTATAACTAACCGACGTTTCGCGTGCTTTACAGCGTGCGTGGTCACGGTGACTGAAGACAAAAGGTGTTGAATGTCAAAAAGTATCACAGCTGTAGAAAAAGTTGTGTTCTCGTAATTTTCCATAAAGCATTCGAAATTTTACAGCAAACACATTAAAAGTCCCCTCTGAGATGTTTGATAGTGAAGAAGTAACATGTCTGATTACAGGTAATCCGTTTTGCCCAAAGTCTAGTGCCATCAGGGGTCGTCTCATCCAATTTGGGCAGCAAATTGCTATGAAATTCAAACTTGTACGAGCGACGCGAAAATTTGATATCGTTTTTTAAATTACGTGGGTATGTGTATTTACATTTTCATATCAATTTGTATGATTGCCTTGGGTGATTCGCGTTTTATTCATTTATAAATATATTTTTCTAATATATACGATTAAAATATTGTGCAATAAGGTGTTAATTGTCACCCTGGGGTTTAGAACATGCTCATACGGTCTGGACTGGGTCGCACTTTATCACAAGTTTTCAATTGATACACGGTCTTATTCATAAAACAGCGAACTTTCACTGAGTGTCTTCGGACAATTACAAGTGCGTCCCACATCCGCAATACACCGAAAAACATTAACAGCCATTGTACCAACTCTCGCTAGATACAAATGAGAGGAAAAATAAGAAACTCGGGCTTCCACAGATTAATTGAAACAGTAGATAAAAAAAGCACAATTGACATTCAAATGATTGATGTCGCTATAGATAGCTAATACGCAATAGGGACTTTAATGTCCTCGGTGATGGGTCATAACCTAATCTTGCCTTCTATTACGTATTTGTAAGGTGCTCAGCTGTAGCAAGGAGTCGAACGCTGTAGTTTCATTTTGTGAGACAGTAATGTCAACTCCCTCGAAGACAGTTCATGGGAGTGTAGCATACACATGTATAAACATACATTTCATATTCACATAAATTTCATATTTTTATCGACATTTTACATCGATATCATATTATCGTCACTCGCACAGAACTACACAAAAACTGGTCTTGCGGGATTCGCGCGTGAATGTGTGCGTGTACGCAGGTAACTAGTAGTACGTAGCCAGTGCGCTTAGTGGCTTGGTATTTGACGCACATATGTTTATTTCTTTATATTATATTAAGTGAATATTGTAACCAAACATGGAATTAAATTAATTCACTTTAAAATGATGGTTAATTCATTTACCCCATAGGAGTGTTTCTCTACAAACCTAATTCAAGCTGGAATGGGAGGACATCGTAAGAGAAGATATTCCCATCTCCTACCAGATCTGCAATCCTATCATTTCCTATAGTATTGGACAGGGTAGCTACCCTGGGAGTATTTTTATGCGGTAGGGCGGGATGCACCCACGGTGTGTTTTACTGAGTATCCTTAATCCAGCTCTCTGAATAGCAGAGAGGTTGCCTGGTGTGTGTTGACTCTTACATATCCTCAAAGCTATAGAACTGCGGATAATGGGCATTTCCTAGTCGGTAATCGGAAAAAAAGAGTCTTGACCCAGAACAGTTGAACATAAATGTTTTAGAAATGAACATACTTATTATTTTGGCTGACTACTGTTAAAGCGGTCGCAAAATCCCCGAAAAATACGAAATCCCCGCGGGCAAAAATAATACCATAAAATAACTCAATATAATAAATACTGTTATACCACTAAATCAATAGAAAAACTATTTTAACAGCTATGCAATATTAGAAATGTTATTTGCCTACTAAATTCACTGATATACCTATAACCGTCTGTGTAAACACGGCGTTCATCAACGTTATCCATACTATTCGTAATAGACTGTGGTGTGTTCTCTCAATCCCTCTATAAATATGCAGAAATGGAACACTAATCTAGGATGGGCGGGCTTCTCCATTGTGCAGAATGAATTGAAATATTACGAGGCAAAGATCTTGATAAACTGCACTTGAGAATAATAGTCTTTTACTATATTTTTTAAAACGCCCGTAACCCCTTTTGATTATTTTCACAAGGATATCTTTTTATTAACCTTTTATTCAAGATTTCTTGTCTAAAAATGTATTTCATTTTAATAGCTTGATATAAAAGTATCGGGAGGTAATCTACTGGCGTTATTAATTTAATTATATTAGTAATGACTTTATTGGGTTAAAGACGTGTTTTACTGAATTTTATTTATTTTACATTACCGGACCTGCTGCAATTGCGTGCTAAAATATACCTTAACCAACAAGAAGACTTGAAAATGTAGCAATAAATATTTAATTAATGTTTGAATGATTTTTTTTTATGAGAACAAAAGAAAAGCATACAAAAAAAAATCCTTTAATACAATGTTATTAGATTGACTGGATACGTTACGAGTATATCTTGGGTAAACATCTGGTCCCTGAGTGGCCGAAACATGACATTGTCTATCCAGCAAGCAGTGTATCCATGTCGGTTGCTGGCTATTCGCCAACTCAAGACAGATCAACAATTCGTTTCTCTATAGGAAATGTTTTATAGTACTACTCAATTTATTGACTAGTGCAAGATGTTATTCCTACTAAATCATACCACCCTAGTACTTTAGCTCGTAATATGAGTCATAATAAAAATCTTACAAAAAAAGAAAGCTCAAATCTAAGGCCGTGAGTTCGAACCCTGGCTGTGCACTAAAATTGTTTTTTCTAAGTGTAATTAACACTAAATTTAAAAAGAACATTTAATCATATGGGTAACATCAATGTACACTTATGACTCGTCAGTAAAGAAATATATATGCTTCTAATTTTACACTTACGACTCGTCAGTAAAGAAACTAATATGCTTCTAATTTTACATTTACTGCCAGTTCTCAAATCAAGGGCGTAGAACGGAAGAGAAGAACTGGCAATAAACTCTCCGCCACTCTTTTTAATCGCCATTTTTTTTTTACTCAACGTTTGTAAGGAGCTGCAACCATTACACCATGTTCCACGTGACATATCAAGTAATTAATAATACTAACATAAATTAAAAAAAAAACAAAGACTTGTTCTCTATCAGCAGGAGGTATGGTGAAATAGGAGCACGCACTTACATTCTCGTGGGAATAACACAAATATCGCGATGAAACGGGGAAGAATATTCAAAAACCTATGTGCGGTCACTGAAGTCTCGAAACAAACAATTGTAAAAAAAGATCAACATAGTAGTGAATAAGAATTTAAATCAATGGAAAAGGCGTGCTTTATATCAGTACATATAGTGCTATAAAAAGTTAGGTAATTAATATTACGTAAAATTTTAATCATTTATTGTCAAGAGTACAAGATAAATTTAAATACTTGTTGTATTAGGGTGACCTATAATGGCAATGTTATTTGCTTAGTAATAATAAGTTTTTCACAATGCTCTATTTACAATTTAGGCAAAAAGTAAGTCAAATCTAGAACATACATTTTACGTAAAATATTGCATCATAATTTAAGTAGACCCAAATTTTACGACATCCTAAATTGTATAAGTCATGAAAGCATTTTTCATTTTATTGACTTAAGAACTTCTCAGCAAAAATATCCCCATAAATCACTGTGATTATAATTTAGTAATTAATTTACCATAATGAGGTGGGGGTGACTGGGGTTTGCTAAGTACGTCGATATATAATACCCGACTTAACCCCTCAACTTTCTTAAAGGGGAAGAGTATTTTTGCAGCGATTAGCGAGCTTGTAAGGCGCCATTTCATATTAATCTTTACATTATAAGAATGTTTTGCCAGGAATTAATATTTATTTATTTATTTTCACTTTGTTGCAATAAAAATAAAAGAAACACAAATAACACAATACATAAAAATTATAAGAGATGCAACGGGCGGCCTTATCGCTAATAAGCGATCTCTTCCAGGCAACCCTAGTTAAAGAGAAAAACTAAAAAAAAGAAACATGATGAGTGCGAGAAGTGCAGAACTAAATGTTATATAAAAAATATATATATATATCGAACCTTATTCCAAAATCAAATAATTAAATTGTCTATAACCTGTTTATGTTATTCCCAAATAATTGTGAATCGGATTTATTCGAACCAAATCCGATTGTAATACAATTGCTGTAAACTGCATTAAAAACGCTTGTAGCCTTTATCCATATAAAACAGTTAAGCATAACTCAGGCGCGGATTATGTTGAGTAATTCTCTAATACTCGGAGTTTAGTAAGAGGCTTTAGCAGATGTGACCTGTGCTTGATAGCTTAGGATACGCTGAACATTTTACACTTATCACAAGTTAAGTTATGGTTTGTAAGACCTAAGTGACACATCAGCCTTGCGATTCTGTAACTCACTTTTCGAACTCTCACAGCTGTTTTCGCAGTGGCGGTCGCGCTCAAATCAGTCGTGAAGCAGTCATTTTACGATTTGGCATTCTGATAAACAATAAACTACAAGCTTGTCAAGACTTAATGTGAAATTGCTTAACAGAATACCATGAGATTCCAAAAATGACGTGAGTGACGAAGGGAGCGTTGTTAGTGCGAGGTGAACTCACGGATTAACAGAATCGCACGGCTGTTACCTATAAAGAATATAAGTAATGTAAACCTAAAGTACATTCTCGGAAACGAGAATGTTATATTACAATTTAAGAATGTATGACAAACTGAAGGGCTCATTTATCACCAAAACTGACGTTTTACAATCTATTGGCTACAAGTGTAAGATTGTTAACATTTGGTTTGCGTTTTTTCTTATTAACTAATACATATATACAACTTAACTTTAATATAAATAATTTAGTACTTAGCTTGTACATTACGTTAACTCCTTAGATGCTAGATAATGAATAATATTGCGTGCATACTTAAACGATTTACAAATGTTGCCAGGGTTGAAATATCCTACTTTTTTTTAATATAACGTTGGCGTCAGTTAGAAAGCAAATCATAATCAGCGGAATAGAACCCAGCTCCTGCACTATGTAGACCGTAAGTTGACAAAGAAATATTTGCCCACCAGTTTGGCGCTGCGTTGGCTTCTTCGACAAATGTTTGTACAAACTTTAACCTCCCCTAACGACTTGACACTTTTTATTTTTCTTACGCGACACTCTTTGGGTTTTTGTGTTTGGCTTATATAGATAATGCAATAGAAGTGTTTATCTATGGTAAAATTGTATAAGTTTACGTTTAAAAAGTATTTATTTGGCGTATATTATTGACAACAACAACGATATTGATCCTTATGGAGTATTAAAGTAGTTGATACAGCTAAGTTATCATACGCAATATATTTAATGAGAAATATATAAATATTTATCGATTTTACTATAAAATAAACTATTAAGTTTGTTTCAGAAAATCTGGGAACCTTGACACAAGTATTCTTTACTTAAAAGTTTTCCCGAATTATTAACAATAATAGTTATAATGAAGAAACACATTTTTATTTCTATTATATATATTCGTAACAATGTACCCTACGAAATAATATTTTTAAACAATAGGAAGGAATTTACATCTACTAGTTCTTAGCTTAATCACTGTTGTTAATTTAAATGAGCTTTTTACAAAATAGATTTGAAATTCGAAAACATCTTGATTCTATCGAGTTAAAGCCAGCTTTATCAACAGTACTCGACATCTCTAACATTGACAACATAAGTAAACGAAACCGCATGTTACCAAATGTACCTTAATATTTCAAGAGAACTAAGTGCTTTGAACGGAACCACGCTTGAGTCTCCACTGAAAGGTCCATCTCTCCTTGCTACATAATATTTGGTTGTTAAATAGGGTTTTACTACGTTATATACTTAAAAAATTATGGGAATAATTTATTACCCTTTTAAAACACCCTTTAAAACTTAAGCAGCTTTTAATCTGTATTTAAAGTTTTTACACACGGTACACGGTTGTCTAAAATAAGGATAGAACCATATGTAGTAGGATATTTTGACAAGGTTCCATCTGGATAACAGAAAAGACGTATATACACCGAGACTCCGTGAACTTATTAAATTTAACAACATTATGTTTGGTATAACATTTATTTATTTATTTTATTTATTTTATTTATTTTATTTATTTTACTTATTTTATTTATTTTATTTATTTTATTTATTTTATTTTAACATTGCGTAGTGACTTGTTCTTTCCTACCCTTGGGGACCTATATTTTTTTCGTTGTATGCTTACATGGCCCTATAGAACGGATAAATGAGAAGCAGCTTCCAAGTAGAATATACAGATAATCGCGGATGGTGATGTCGGGTTGGGTAGGTTTTGTCGTGCCTGGACCAAATCCACGAGGTACTAGAGAAGGGACAAGTCAAGAATGCCTATAACTGACGAGTATGAATAGAGAATATCATGAAACTGGGTGAAGCAAGAGAGGTATGTTAGGACCGTAGCAAGTGGAGAGATCCGTGGTGGCTTCCTCTTTGTGAATGTGATATATTCACAAATAAAAAATAAAATACACCTTCTTGTTAATCAATAAAATTATAGTAAAGCATAACTTCCCATTTTACTTACCATTAAATTAAAAAAAAAAGGTGTGTGTACTTATGTAGGGGAGACCGGGTACAAACGTAACGGCGGGTCGAAAGTAACAAATGCTCTCTAGATTCATCCAATGGTCGAACACAGCTCCGCCGCCGTCAGGCGATAGCTGAGAGCACCCCCCTCACTTGTAGTTAGTCGCCGCGTACTTCAAGCACTGTTAGATTGTGTGAGAGGATACTAAGTGTTTTTACAAACCAAAAGTAAGTTTTTCGATATCTTGTTATTTAATGTTTACATAGTCGTAAAAGGATGGTAGTAATCTGAATGTTTGCATATCTATTTTTGATTAGATTGATTGTACATTGTTTAAATTTGTTTTTGTTTAGCTCGTTCCGTTCTAAGGTTATATTTCATGTTTCAACAAAAATGAGGAAGGGTACAAAAGTAACATAGTCCTATGGGTACAAAAGTAACAAGTTACTGTTGTCCCCGTAATGATTTAATTACCTTTACTCCAACAGAATGCCGCGAAAACGCATAAGAACAACTACACGACACATAAGTGTATAGAAAAGCGGCGGATAATTTTTTTTCTGAAAGGTGGCACGATAGTCAAATGGCTGGTAATGAATGGTTGACGGGTTTTTTAAAACGGCACCCGAGCCTCTGTTTGAGATCTCAGAGTTTCAACGAACATAATGTGAGCAAATTTTTTGATAATCTTGCCGAGGTAATTGATAGGTACAAATTTGAGCCAAAAGATATCTGGAATATGGATGAGACAGGGGTCCACTGTCCAAAAACTTAGCACGATTGTTGCTCAAAAAGGAACTGAACAAGTAGGTGCAGTAACCTCAGCAGAACGTGGAAGATTAGTAACTGTTGCTGTTGCGATTAATGCTCAAGGAGGACACATACCTCCTTTTTTCGTGTTCCCATTGAAACAATTCCAAGACCACATGATACTTGAGGGTCCTGTTGGTTGTGCCGGAGCTGGCAATGCTAGTGAATGGATGCAGAATGCAGAACTTTTACTTTTTACATAAATACTTGTTGATAATAAACAAGTATTACATATAATATTGTATTAATTACCAACCTCTTCTTCTTGTTACTTTCGACCCACAACGTGTTACTTTCGACCTGCCTACGTGGTCGAAAGTAACAACTGACGTTTTTTTTTTAACTCTCTGTTATTCATATAAAACACACCATAGTAAAATAAATCGAGCTGCTAGTGTAAAGAACATAAACTGAATTTATATATGGTTATATTAATTTAATGACAATATTAAAACCTAGCCACAAATCAAGTGTGAAGTACAAAGTGTTACTTTTGTACCCGGTCTCCCCTACACCCGTTAGAAGTTATACTTCTTTGGAGTAATCATTTTCTTCGAGCACTTTAGAGGGACGTTTCCCTCTTCGAATTGCATTTTTCTTGTCCATTTTAATGGTCACTTCCAATCGAAACCATATAATATATACTAATCATGATATTTTATAATAAACTATACGGTTTGCTCGTATATAAATAATTTTTTTTATTTTTTTTAAAATAATTATTATGGTTTAAATAAACACGACACTGAAAAACACTACGCCATGACAGACAATGCAACGTGTCGATTAAACAGAGCAAGCGCCAACTAGCGGCCCCAGACCGTTTTACCGACGTACAGATATTCAGGATGATGGTTTTTTGTGACCGTGTGCAGGTGTCGGTTGTTTGAATTTACTCTCATCATTTTTCCATAACGCGCCAAAAGAAGTAACTTCAAAAATAAAATAGCAGCGTATTTGAAGTATTTAGAATATTTTGTTACAATACAAAAATACAACGCAACATCAGTGAAAAAATTCACACATCAAAGTTTCTTAACCCTAAGAAAGTCAACTTCATAACTTGGAAATTGTTTACGATACTTTCCATATAATTTTCAAGCCCGATAAAATTCTCTGCAAGTTTATGTGACAGAAATTTTAAGCGACATAGCCTGAGCTTCAGGATTTTTTAGTATCTCGAAGATATTTCACTGAATTTATACGCGAACTTAGCGCCTAACTTCCGTTAAATTTATTATAGAACGGATTTTCGTAGATACAATATTTAACGTCGTGGGAATATCGTATGCTTCATTTTATATAATGTAATGAAAACTGTGCAACTAGATTAATGTATACTGTAATACCCTCTTAATAGGATCTATATCGTATAAACTAAACTAAAAAAAGAATTATAATCCAATAATTATTGTAATAAGTAATATTTTTCTTTTATCTCTTTTCTACACCCCTAGTCTCTAGGAAACAAATTTTACTGTGTTAAATAATTCCCACCATGAAAACTTCTTTTTCAGCCCTCGTATTTTATAACTGTATGTATTTATGTATGTATAAAGTTCCTAACGCTCAAAAACCTACCATGTAACAGGCACAGAACACTAACCCTAATATTCAGAATTGAGACAAAGCACTAAGTGTGACTCAATAACGAAGTATCGGTATCCAACTTAAGCTAAAAATTTGCTATTAAGTATACGTACCTATTTTCAAAGAATCTGTTTTATGATCATTTGTCAATCTATTATGCAAGTAGGTGATCAGCCTCCTGTGCCTGACATAAGCCGTCGACTTTGTTTAAGGCAAGCCGGTTTCCTCACGATGTTTTCCTTCACCGTTCGAGCGAATGTTATATGCGCACATTCGCGATGTGAAGAACAATTCAAAAGAAAATACATTGGTGCATAGCCGGGAATCGAACCTACGACCTAAGGGGTGAGAGTCACTCGCTGAAGCCACTAGGCCAACACTGCTCTCTATTTTCATTTACTGAGTATAATGTTGTATAGTACTAACTTTATGTAACACTATCAAAATTCGTAAAAGTAATCTAGTGAGGGCAATAACACGTCGAAAAAAGCCTGTGCTAAATAAACTGGTGCTAAAATCTAATCTCGAATCTGTTGTCGCGTGTCGCTGGCGTGAAGCTGACTTCACAAAACGCTCCAATTACTCGTATGCAAGCGGTGATTTCGCGAGAGTTTAATATATTGAGAAAAGTATACTACGACACTAAGAACATTTTTCGTCGTGTTTTTTCCTTTTTCCAACAACGCTTTACTCATTGATACTTGAAGTTCGTTTCCAAGTATTTTGTATAAGTTTCACAATTAATGTGGAAAAGACAGGAAGCAATGAAATTCAATAAAACAGTAGATAAAATAAGTCGATACCAACTCCGGGGAAATAAATACAGATAAGGCAACTTTCTCTACAGCTGTGATACTTTTTGACATCGAACATCTTTTGTCTTCAGTCACCGTGACCACGCACGCTGTAAAGCACGCGAAACGTCGGATAAATTTAAAATTATGTTAAATAGTTGTAAATTTATAATAATACATAACTTCAATCCGGTTAAAAAGTTTTTTCTTTAAATGCTGTCAATAAATACTTTTAGTCATTTAATCTTTAGGTGGGTACAAACTTTATGCCTATAGTATACGTATTTATCTGTTATTCTTTTGATCTTTGGTCAGAAAAAAACAATACACTTTTACAATAATACTTAGTTTCTTTCTGACATTTGATACTCACATAGCATTACTTGTGCTTTCTGAACATCTACTCGATGTAAAAGACAGAGATTTTGAAGACACTAATCCTATCCACCCAGAACAAATGGACAGAAATGTTATCTATGTGGCAGTTCAGCGTCATTAAACTAAGTTCTCATACCCACTGTAAGAAAATCGTATATAACATTTATAGCATGGACGAGCTTAAAATCTTTGTATGCAGTTTTAATTAACGTTCCGTGTCAGAGTATTACATGGCGCTGACAGAATCGAATGACAATTACGCTAGAGGCGTACAAATCCGAGAAAAATGGTCTTGTTAACGTTTGTTAGCAAATAACTGCACTGCATAAAGGCTTAATGAACGTCCGTACAGAGTTTAGGTGACAATCAGATTCATATTACATAGGTACATTCCTTATTTACACGAGTATAATAACTAAAGAAACACTTTACTAACTAATATAAAATTAATATGTGTATAATTTATTTCAATAACAAGTCAAAAGCAAAACTTTAATTGACATAAACCCGTATTTATTATATTTAGAGTCCACGTTTCAAAGGGATCAAATAACTTTTTGAAGTTATACTTCTTTAGGCGCGTTATGAAAAATTGATGAGAGTGAAATTTTACGATTGCGCGCGCACCGTGACACAAAGTTGTCAGTGTGATTATAGCGTGCGCGAGCGAGATGGGAATAAGACAATCTACAAGTAAAAAGAAATAGAACATGCGTGAAGTTAGCAAAGAATTTTGAATGACCATAATGACATTTACCTTTTAAACAAATAAAGGAGTTTTAATTATTTTTTCAAAGAAATTTAGCAATGTTTTTTCACAAACACCTATTGTTACTTAGTTAAAAGGTTATGAAACATACCAAGTTATTAAATTGAATAAATAATATAATAAAATATAAATAATTGTTATTAATATTAATTAATAATTGAATAATATACTAAATATTATTAAATTGTTTACGTTAAATATTATTAATTAATTATATTTTAAAAAATAAAGAAGGCCAAAGAAGTATAACTTCTTACGCGCGTACATAAGTACACGCACCCTTTTTTTTAAATTAAAGCTTACTAAAATGTTGCCAGATTAATGCTTTCTGTCGCTCGCTGCTCACGACAATCGAAGCCTCGAAATTAATAATGGATGTAAAAAAGTTTTTAAGACATTTAAAATTTTTGAAAGTTTGGTCCCTATGGCAGTGTACCTTTAACGCTGCCTGCATTTCCTCACTGTTTTGATATTCGTTGAGAGAGGAAAGCACCAGCTTTTGGGTCACCGGTACTATCGACCAGGCGCCAACTTAAATCTTTAATCTTTAATTAGCGCCTTGCACTTGGTCCCCACGGCCTAAGAGTCTCTACTCCAAAGGGGTCACAATGACAATTATTATTACAATAAAGTATTGACTAATTACTTTTTATATCAATTAATTCTACTTTTTATGTCAAGTTTTTGTTAAAAGTTTTGCTTAAATAAAGTTAGCAAAGATGTCACTCGTATTTACATTCTGAGTACTTACAAACGAATCTGTGTGATTGATGAGATGGAGTCAAATAATTGTTACGACTTTGTTATGGAAATTTCTAGTACGAGAAATTCATTGCGTACTTCAAATATGACAGTAATCCCAAAAGTTACATTAATTGAATTCACACTTTCGCTAATTAGATTCTTTGTTCAAAATTAAATTGTAATGTTATGTTGCATATTTTATTACAGTTAATTCAAAATCAGTTAATGATTTTAATGTACTAACGAGTTACACGTCATTTGACATCTGACATCTCATCGAGATCCGTTCATAGACAGAACTATCTCTGATCATAGACAAAACATAAATGTCAAATTGAAAACTTTCTTCAGCCTTATTAAGTGAGTTTATTAGTATATTTTATACGCTTTCATTCACTAATAAGTACACTATAATTTCAAACTATAATTTCAAAGCTTATTAATTTTAAAAGCTCTAAGCCACTATTGGTAGTCGGATTTCCACTTGATTTTATTGAAAAATTACCTAATGTGAGTTCACTAGTAAAGCAGTTCTTCAAGCTTCGCTGTATAGTGTGGACTTGATACATTAAGTGCGCTTGTAATTTACATCAAGGCAGCGGGCTGGTGCTAACGATGGCTCGTTTGTTCTTGAGCTCTGACGACACACATTCCTCAAAGCATTAGATAAATACACGCGGTCTTGAATGCCTAACCTTTAACGTTCCGTAACTACGTGGCCTGACGTCATTGTTATTGTTGAATGTTTCAGTGCCGTTTAAGAACTGAAGGCAAGAATTGTTTTTTACGTTTATATGAATAGGCGTTTTCTTAGGAAATTACGTTTATAAGGGTTGGTAATAAGTCGAATACTAAGCCAACAAGAATTTTTGGTCAAAAAATAGTCATGTATTTAAATAGATGATCCTTTATGATTCTTTGTAATCCGTTTTTGTAGAAAAGTTGTTCTCTTTATAAAACCCCAATATTTCGTAGTTAAAAAATTGTTCCTAATATTTCGTCTTTATAACATCTATATATATTTAAAAATGAATGCCTATTTCCCTTGGTCACAGCATCACGCGTGAACGGCTGGACCGATTTCACTGAAAATTTGTTGTGTTTGTTATTGTCAGGAGAATGTTTTTATGAAAATTTATTGTTTTGTAATTTAGTAAAAATTAAGAAAATTTAACTTTAAGAATACTTAACCACCATACAATTCAAACTTTTTTGATGTAACCTTATGGCGTTTGACATATCATTGACAGAATGCGTGCTGCAAATATCGTCAAAGAGGATGTAAGAATGAAGATGTGTGGCCATACAAAAGTTGTGTTTACAATATCCCAATGTCCCAAAGGACTTTTATGGTATAAATGGGTTATTTGCATATTTTAAAACTGGGTATTTAAATAGAATACACGGCTAAAAGCTTTAAACAAATCAAAACAAGTTTGCAAAAGTTTAATAACACACATCTCAGTGGGTCCCTACATTTGCATGACAAATGCTGTAATAAATCCTTAAGCCTTTCCATCCATTTAATATTACAAGCTATTATTTAAATTACAATAGTATATTATATAAATTTATTTATTTGCTTCTAAAGGGATCGCATAGCTTTTTAGTTCCATAGGTATTTATTGATCTAGATAAAATCAGAAATGTGTCCGATATTCCATTTAATAGACTTTAAGTACTATTTCAGTGAGTAAATTAATGACAGTAATTTTAAAGTCATTCATAGTAATAAACAGTGACGCTACAACCTCTAAGTATTGGCCTCAGATTTCTATATCATGATAATTGTTTTTAAAGAAAAGGCCAGCCTTTTTATCTTAGGCATGCCGGTTTCCTCTCGATGTTTTTTCTCAATACGAGTTAGTATTAATTGTGCTCATAGAAAGAAAATTTAAGGGACAGCTGTGATTAGAACGTATACCTCAGGATTGAGAGGCTCATGCCACTAGGCTAACATTGCTCGTTGTCCTCCATAGAAACTGTATTTGTTTTAATCTTTTTTAATAAACCCTCAAACCGCGAAAGAAAATTTTATGAGAAATTAAGATTGTTTTCGACATAAAAATTTACGCACATCGATCGCCTACTAGCCTAAATAACAATAAAACAGATGCAGAACTCTTGAACTTTAAGGGTTAGGGTTAAATATAATAATATTTTTATGTATACAATAGTATAGCATATACTGATAAACATACATAAAACACGGGAAAAGCAGGTAAATTGTACGTTTTAAATTTATTGTTGTACTCGTCGTTTTGCGGACTCCGTTGTTTCCACACTCCGCCGGCGAGGGATTCTTCGCACTTCTAATTAATTTTAATAATTTAAGACTCTACTTTTAACGTCTACAAGAAATTAAATGAACGAAAACTACGTTTAGGGTATTTGAAAGATACACAAATGAAATTGTAAGTTTTATGGTAATTAATTATTTATCATTAAAGTAAAAATTGTCGGCACTCGTACGTAATTTCGGCCATGACTTTGTTAATTAAATAATTTCTTTACTATTTCTATTATTCATTTTATTAAAACACTGTTCAATACAATAAATGTTTTAATTGTACAAAAGTGTTGATGAAGAATGATTTTGAAATTACACCTTAAGGCACCTCTCATTCGAATTTTTCGTGGATATTACAGAATTAATATACACTGCTTATCCAGCTTAAATATCCCGTAGTGAGCTGGGATAATGCATTATAATGCTGAAAGAACCGGTATACTCGATTTTGAATTCACACAAAACAAAAATAAGAATATGTTGGCTTTATTAGAATCGACTAAATAAAATAATGTAAGACTAGACTTGTTTATATGTGTGATATTTCATTATAATAAAATAAAAAATGTGCGTGTACTAGTGTACACACGTTAGAAGTGAAACTTCTTTATGACCTTATTTTTCGAAAAATTATCTATATGCAACTAACTTTACAGAAATTGGTTAAATAAAGTTAAATTAGATAAAGTTTAACAAAAGGCTTTTAATATCACAGACTTGAATACAAATAATACAATTATTTCATTTTACCTTATTACCACTAAGATTATTACAGAATTTCATAAATTGTAATATAATTTTTAGTATCATTGTTATAGTTATTATAAATTTTTGTTATTAATGGTTTAGAATCTCTTCGAATCAACCGTGGTAGGGACGAGAAAAAGACGCGCGTAACGGTCAAATGTTACGCGTAACCGAAACATGTGACGCGTAACCGAAAAACGTGACGCGTACGGCGTAACGAAAAAATGTTACACTAATTTTTTTCCAACCCCGATAAAGAAGTTTCACTTCAAAAAAATACAGTAACGCGAAAAGCGAATTACCATTATATACGAATATATATTAAGAAAATTGAATAGAATACATACTGTTAGCACTTTCCAAGTGCATACCGCCAACAAGAACTAAACACTTGCCGCCTAATTATACAGCCTTCTAATCCACGCAAACTTGTGCTTTCCCGTTTAAGCTAGTAAGCACTTTCATGAGAGCGAATTGCACTAAAATTTACCATTACGCCATTCCAACGACTTTGAACGACAAATTTTGACAACATACTTCGTATCTCCTACCCTTTATATTGTACTAGCCTTTTCTTTGTAATGTCACCTTTTCGAACCTTGTTACTTGTTGAAGTGAAACTTCTTTATCGGGGTTGGAAAAAAAATTAGTGTAACATTTTTTCGTTACGCGTCACATTTTTCCGTTACGCGCCATCTTTTTGAAGTGAAACTTCTTTATCGACGTATGGGATAAATTTTGTAGCAAATCGTCACGTTTTTCGGTTACGCGCCATGTTGCTTTTTGAAGTCAAACTTCTTTATCGGCGTCTGAATGAAACTTCTTTATCGACGTATGGGAGAAATTTTGTAGCAAATCGTCACGTTTTTCGGTTACGCGCCATCTTTTTCTTGTCCGTACCACGGTTGATCCGAAGAGATTCGAAGCCATTAATAACAAAAATATATAATAACGATAACAATGATAGTAATAATTCTATTACAATTAATGAATTTCTATAATAATCTTCGTAGTAATAAGGTAAAATGAAATATTTGTATTCATGTCTATGATAATAAAAGCCTTTTGTTAAACTTTATCTAATTTAACGAATTTCTGTAAAGTTGCATATAGTAGATCATTTTTCGAAAAATAAGATCATAAAGAAGTTTCACTTCTTACGTGTGTACACCTAGTACACGCACAATTTTTCTTTTTGATGGCACTCAAATCTAGGAGATCCTTAAAAGCGAAACAAACCGCTCCATGCCTGAAAAAAATGGTAAAGATTATACTGTTTCATTAGTCTAATACGAAACAGTTATTGTGTTTGAGAATCAATTAAAAAGTCACGTTAGATCAATATTTCAATAGTTTAATTATTTTTCATTCCTACAAAAATATTTTAAAATAATAAAATTATTTTGAGAGCAGTGCCAAACTAGGGCAGTACAATAAAATATATAAAGAATTGTCTCCACCGGAAATATTTCCTCAAAGTTGCATAAAAATTTGTAAAACTCAGGTATTGTATGAATTCCCAGCATTCTAAAAACTTTGTTAGCAATGGAAAAATACTCTTTATTTTGCACGTTTTTCTATCGTTAAAATATTCGTTTAGGATGTACCGTTCGGTCTTCCCTATACTCCAGCAATTCTGTACGTGGAAACTATGTAAATATTTTTTGGTACTGAAAAATTAAATTTTTTATTTAAAATACTAGTCTAGTGTCAAGTCCCAGGAAAAGACCCATTTTGTCTACTTGATCTTTATAGGAATGATGATCGGTCACTGCCTTTCAAAACATTTAACACAAAGCATGAAAACAAATATAATAGAAAGTTAACAATTGAAATTCTTAGCGAACAGTTTGAAATGGTTTTTTTACACGCTTTATATTAGCTTCACCTGTATGTATGTATGTAACCGACTCCTTCGGACTCGATTTTGACACACTTTAAACGGACAGATTTAATTCAAACTTTGTACACTTATAAAGAATCAGCGACAATATAATAATTTCGTAGGTTTATCTCGAAAAAACAATGAAATTTTTTTAAGTCCACAAAGCAATACGATTAAATTGAGACAACACGTATTACTGCTAGGACTAAAAAGTGGAAAATAAATATAGTTTAAAAAAACTATAAAACACGCTTTTAAAGCACATCAAACTAAAAAGTGAAAAATAATTCCTAATTTAGGCTGAAAATGGTAATAAACAAAAAATACTGGTATTATTGTGAAAAAGCGTGGGTTGCTCGCACAGAGCGCGTAATATATATAGTTTTTTTAAACTATATTTATTACAAATACGGAAGTGAAAATCACGTAATAGAAAAGAGACTGAAATATTATCTTCAACTCGTTCAGCACCTGCCACACGTCTTTTACACTTGAATGAACACACCACGTTGTAACTTAAATTCTGTTAAACTCTATGATATCAGAGAATATATATCAAAATTTTATATTCTACGTCTTAAACTTCTGTCTGTTAACTACAACATTTCTACGCATTTCTACTTATCAACATTTTATAAGTAGGTAATCTACGTTCTAAACTTTAGACTGTTAACTACAAAAAAATTTAATTATCAAAATTTTATAATCTAAGTTTTAAGCTTCGTTTCGTCTTCGTTTTAACTGCGCCATAACACTATGAAAATATTATTTTTTCATGATTTTTGTGTGTAGCCTTCGTTTCGAGACGAGAAAATAAAACGCAACAATGATGGCACGTTTTGTTGAATTGCGATGCAATGACTCAAAACTAATAGAAATGCTTCGCTAAGCCTACATCCTATAGCTTCTTTATCGACGCACAACGAACCTGTAAAGCCAAACAAACCCCTGGAATCTAGTATAACCCAACCGTTTTATCGCGTCTGGTGCAGACGTTTCGGGTGATGTAAAAAAGCATCACAAAGAATCGAAAGTCTCTTTGATTACGCCGCTTTGTTTTGGCTTCACTTAATTTCGTATTCCCCGATTGTATAAAAGCGAGTTTTTATTTCATCAGTTTTAAATTAATTTTTTCAGATGGGTAATTGTTTTCAGCGATGGCTCCAATGCTATTTGAATTAGAATAAAAGAATAATTTTATTTGAAAAATCCGTTTATGTCAACGGAGTAATCGTTAACTGTGTCCAGGTTATATTTTCAAAATATCATTCAGTAGTTAGTATTTCGACTGAGAAAATTATGTGCTATCATACAGATCATTAGCATTAGTTTAGCTATGTCGCTCGGTGTGCTGCTCAATAATAAATATATAATAGGATTTTGGGAACCTTTCTACAATTGTGACATTTTTATATCACACCGATAAGTTTTCCTACTTCAGTCCTTGAAGAACTTAAACAAAAGCCTAGCAACGAACTAGTCCAATAACAAGCCCAAACAAGGCGAGTCCATTGTTCTTGACAGTTGCCAACTCGACACTGCAAGTGGGCCGCCTATGTTTGCATTTTGTCCCAACTTCGCAGTTTACGAAGTGTAACTGGGTTGGGATTCAACATCATTTAAACTTCATAATTTATCTATTCGCGGGTTATTAGAGTAAAAATTAAAAAAACTTTCTAGTATTCAAATGAACTAAAATTCGACTAATAAACTAAAGTCGATTATTTCCAACACACAAATTTACAATACTTATTAAACATGGATAACAAGAAAATTAAACTTTTAATTTTATTAAACCTTTAATGCTGGCAGCGTTTTCTCGCTGTATTGCGATACTTATTCGTTGACCGAGGAAAGCACCAGCTCTTATAGATTTCTATAATCTAAGCCACTTAAAATCATTTAAAAAAATTACATAAAAATTTAAAAATAGTAATGATATTTAAATCTTTTTTCCAGAAGATTTTTAAATGTCAATTATGTCCATCGAATCTATCATTAAAATCTCATATTCAAGAAAGCACACGCAAGAAGTTACTGATTTTTTTAATCTCTTTAGTCTCTTATCTCGTCGCAAGGAAATAGGGCTACTATAACCTTGACGTGTCTGTCACGTCGTAGCTCCTAAACGATTGCGTTTGTTAAAAAGTAAGCGATATATCATATTATGTAAGCTATATTTTAGTAGTTTCGACAAAAACCATAAAGGCATAATAATTATTACTTACTTTATTTTAAATTACACAAGACTTTCATTTGGCACTACCATATTGAGCTGAGCTGATGATTGAGTTCGAATTCTGACTAGAATACCTATAATATAAATTTAATATTTATTGTATCAATGGTGCCAATCATTTGCTAAGAAGTAACCCTCTCGAATTGAATATAAACATACGTTTTTCGACATAAATTCTCAATATCATTAGCAAAGAAAAACATTTATAGATCCGGCCAGCTATTGATCCGCAACAAACGAAACAAAACTGAAGGATCCAACAAAGGGGCTTTACATTCAACCCCTTTTAGCTCCCGGAAGCGTCCGAAATCGCGTCTTTACCGCTTTTAACAAATCGTGAAGCTTTTAAATACAATTTGTAAAGTCGATATTAAATATTGTAAGATTATTTGAAAAATATAAAATTTCCTTCGCTCTGATTTTTACGAATATCTAAAAGCTCGATGTATTTTATTTTACTATTCTTATCGTTATATTGAGAATAGACAAAACATTTAGTTTACATCTCAAAGCCTTTTCGTGCATTACCACAATAGTAGCATTGCGTTGCACTACATACAAAATATACGACAGTTCCATGTCTCTGAATGTTTTTGCTGAAGGAAGTCAAATCACCTACTTAACTTATTTATTTTTATTTATTTATTTATAAAAGCTTGCCAACGCTTGGCACATTAATACATTGACAGAAGAAAAATAAAATACAGTTTTCAATGTGCCAAGCACTTACAGGCAAACATAGCATACAAGAAGTAATAAAATTAATTAATCAAAACAATAATAAAATTTAAACAAACACTAAATGAAAATCGCTCTCAAAGTCTGAGGTGAGCAACTATGGATGTCCAGATCCAGCTCGTTTAACAGAATGCTCAATCTGGACATCGGTGAATTTCGGACAAAACCCGTTCTCCGGAAAGGAGGGATAAATGGAAAGATGGGATGTCTGGGATAACTACTGGGTACACGGAATTTAAATTTTGTTAACAAGTTGGGGCTATCTAGCTGATTGTTTAGTATCTTAAAGGCAAACGATACATCATTTATATAAGATATCAATAAAACCTACACAAAATGTCTACCATCAAAAGGTGTCGTATCTCAAACATTCAATAAGTACAAAAGAACTTGGTTCCCCATAAAAGTGATTCACGTCCAATTTTACCACACCAACCTTAGGCGCTTAAAATTACGCTTATTATAATATGACGAATAAAAGTTAAACAAACTGTCACTTGGCATAGTATTGTATGAAAGAAGAGGTAAAGTATATAATGAGATCGTCAAAACTTGTTTAATTTTGAACTACGAACAAAGTTAGGTAATTTATACAATTTTCCTGAACAAATTGCTTTTACAATTAGCTATATTAAATATTATTAAGTTTTTATTACTTTGTGCAACTAGGCAGAGTTTTGTTGACGCAGTTTAGGTGCATACCTCGATAGAACCGTTTCTGTGAATGTTTTTGATTGTGTTCAAGAAGAACCTGTTGACTTAACCAAAACTTTTTCGAGTTTATTCTTGATGGTGGATTTCGTAGGCATTATGAGTCTCTGGCGCAGACGTTATTGCACAGAAAATAAGTTAGTATGCTATGAAATAACCCCTAACCTCTGTGAGCTTGTGCTACAAATTCGCGTACCATGCACGGAGTGTGTAGCGAACGACAACATATTGGCGCTGGCAATTCTCGAAGCTCCGTGCATGCAACGTTCTCAGTGGGTGACTACTTTTCTTTACTAAGAATTTTTTTAACAACATCATAGTAATCTTGTTCGCAACAATTTCACGTAATACGTTTTCATAGTATATCAGTATTAGAACATAAAAAAGTAACGTTACTGGAAGGTAGGAAGGAAAGGAAAAGCAAGGAAAATTATTGGCCGGCAATGTCAGAAAAATCGACTGAAGCCAGTCGTATTAAATATTAAAAGAATTGGAAAAAGTTTATTACATAACTTTGAACTTTGAACACATGTTAACGTCAACAATCGAACAACGTCGTTTACTTGATATATTAGCAACATCTCGACCAATTTGCAAGACACCTGTACCGAATCCTTCAGATAGCCCAAAATATTTATCACAGACGAAATGTCCTTCAAAGGACATATAATGTCGGTGAAATTCGGGCTGCGCAATGAAATTGTCATAAAAAGTAATTTATTGTTATTACTGAACATAAATCTGATCATCGGTCTTGTTTTATATGTATATTATCTTGAGCTTTCCGAAGATTATTCTTGTTCAATTTTAAAATTAAACGTTTTGAATTTATTTAAATTTGTAAAGCTGTTTATACTGTTTCGTTGAACATGCTGGTACATATTGAAGTATTATTAAACTTAGTCCAATTATAGTAATAATAAATATATTGAAACATGTATATTCAATACAGTAAAAGTATATTAATAATATTAATTCACCATCCGTACCACCTCGACGTCCTTCGTTTCACAACTGAGCGTTTTATTAGGCAGTTTTTACCGCGCACCACCACTATGTGCGTCAATTCTTGAAAGGCCGGCTACGCACTTGCGAGCTTTCTGGCAGTGTGAGTTTCCATTGGCGGCGGTATCACTTAACATCAGGGGAGCCTCCCGCCCGTTTGTAGGAGACAAACATACATAAAAAATACATACAAAAAAATATTATTATTATTATTATTACCAGCACACCTTGGTCCTCGACAAATACTTTCATTAAATGTCGCCATTTTTATTTAATCTTAAGGCACTCTATCCAGGCTCTCTTTCTGTCATCGTATCACCTGTCTTCCCGTACTTCTCTTTCGAACCGTAGGATATATCATATTTTTTTATAAACATGTGGTCTCAGTTTTGGGCTTATGAACCGTCCGTCCACAGATCCATAGACAACTAGCGCACGATTACATTTACATAATACATCTCTCATCTCATATCAAATATTAAAATTAATTATGAATACCAAGTAAAGCTACGTAATATATTTGTCCTACTTTTATAAGTTTTTCCCCAGCGGCTTCTGAAACCATCTTCAATTACTTAACTCAGAGAATTGTACATTCAAACGACAATAAATCAACCATCAAAGCCTGAATCGATCCCGATACGTTCCGCCTACAGTAGGGAGACTATCATTTATTATTTAATTATTATTACACAAGAAAACGTAAGAGACAAGGTATAGAATAGTTTTAAATTTTAACATCGGAACAATCAGAATAAATATGAAGGTAATTTGTTTACTAAACCTAGCACTAAAATTACAATTAAATTCGATATATTTGACTTAAATTGCTACTATTAACTAAAATTGTTATCTATTTAACCTATTCTTTTGATGTTTGTTTATTTTAAAAGATAGAAAGCAGCGCATCATTAATTATTATCAACGAAAAAGATATAGAGATCCGCTGCTTTCACCATTGTAGGGTTCTATGATTTCAACCTTCGTAATTAATTTGGTGTTACATTTATAAAGAATGTCTAATAAAATTAACGATTTGTTAGTTTAAATTAATTGGCAAAATATTATAGAATACTAGCTGACCCGGCAAACGTTGTTTTGCCATGTATATTACTTCTAGGAAAAAATTTTTTAGTTCAATAAGAATAACTATCTACAATAATAAAAAATAGGGGTTGATCGTAGAGGGATGAAAATTAGGGGTTGTATGGGTGTATCATAAAAAAATAAAAAATTGTCTAGAAAATATTTTTTTTTTTTGGGACACCCCTAATCACTTAGTGGTTTGAAAGATAGATAGTAGCCGATTCTCAGACTTACTAAATAGGTCGAGCCGTTTCGGAGGAGTAAGAGAACGAACATTGTGACACGACAATTTTATATATTAGATAATACGCTGCCTTTATTTATAGATAAGAAATTTCTTCACACATTGTCACCCTACTCGGGGTGTCGGGGCTGAATTTCAATAGCCATTGTCCGGTGAAAAACGAATGAGTGACGTCCATTTATAACATGTCAGGTTTGGAAATTTAGTTAATAATCGTGCTTTGTCCCTTGTCCGCCGATTGTAATCGCTTATCTCGGATAATAGATTTTCCACTTAAAATAAGGAGAGCTTTTCCGTTTGAAATAAATGTTTGAGGAAACATATTTCATATACACATTTATTAGTTTATCTTTTTTATCTTAAATTGCCATTGAATGTTTTGTCCTTTTCCCTCTTGTGTAAAGTGACAGAAGAGGAAACTAATAGACATTATAACATTGGCCTGTATCAAGAATTTAATTTGGCTAATGTCGTCAGATCTACTAAAGTATTGATTACGTAAAGAACATATAAAAATTCACGAAAAATATAACCAATTCAAAATGCACCAAAACTATAATCTAATTTCAAATCACTAGTAATTTATTTAAAGAAACTAGCTGACCCGTTTGTTTTGCCATGTATATTATTTCTAGGAAACATTTTTTTAGTTCAATAAAAATAACTATTAACATTAATAAAAAATAGGGGTTGATCGTTGAGAGGTAACCAGGTATGTATTTTTGTATGCTGTATCATAAAAAAATAAAAACAAATTTTTTGGGGTCCCCTAATCACTTAGTGGTTTGAAAGATAGATAGTACCAATTTTTTTCGTATGTTCATTCGTGTATGGAAACAAACATTGTGATACGAGAATTTTATATATTTGATTTATATTTTTCTATATACAATAGCGTTAACAACATAAGACTTGATGCTACAAGAGGCCTCAGAGGTATATGTTCCGATATGATATTAATAGGCAAGAGGAAGGATGTGCCTACTGGGATTGTTTTATAACTATTAAATAGAAAAAAAACACACAGTCATGATTCGAACGGACGACCTCAGGGTAGAGAGGCGGGCTCTCAATCCAGCTAGCATTCCTCTATCGCTTGATCAATCATTTGACATCTCCATCATAAAGATTGGTCCACAGACTAGTTATGATAGACAAAATTTATCGAAAAACACCTTGCAGAAACCAAATTACGTCACGAGGCATTTAGCAAATAGTATTTAAGTTCTAATATACAAATTCAACGGTAAGCAAAGCGAGTTATTGGTTAATAAGTAAGGTTTGCAATCAACAAAGTTTTAATGAACTGGGCGGTGATTAAAAATGTATGTCACAGTTTATGCGGACAGTACCCTAATGCCGTTCCCTCGGGTTTCGATGTAATTTCACATGTGAAGTGCTATTATAATATTAAGCGTAGCACTGATGACCCTATTATTCTAACAAGCTTGCAAGAATATTATGCTGGAATCAATTTATGGCATATTTTTCTTCATAGAGGTTTTGAGGTCTAAGTTTCAACGATTACCCCTAAGAAATTAATTTTAAAAATATTGCGTTGTCTAACAGTAAGATACACCTTAAAATATAGCAATACAGCTCTCGTCTTTACTAAAAGTTACTTCTTCAGTCACACTCTTCATTACTGAAGATTGTGTTAGTGGCGTAAGAAAGGTGGTATCTGAAAGTTGTTAAAACAATAATTATTAATGATTTTTATGAATTTATTTTTTTTTATTTAAAAAAATATGTAATCCAAATTAATTGTATTTATGTCTATTGCTATTAAATGCGGACATTTCTACGCTTTTTTCAAAATTTTGCCTGCATACCTAAGCTACTTACTTAAAACTACTAAACATAATAAAAGTCAGAATAAGAAAAAATCATAATTGGAGAAACCAGGATCATAGAGACTATTCAGGAGAAATGAACATAGAAACGACTATTAAGAAGATGAAGTGAAAGTGGACTGGGTAAGATATAAGAATGGTAGAGGACGACCAGGAGTGTATATTCCAAAGAGATTCCATTCCATGTCTTAGGGATCCGTAGGGTTACTAGGTTTTTAGTTCTCACCCTCTCATATACTTAGTTGCCTAGTGCAGCTTGATAATGTACTTAAAATACAATACTCCTGATACTTATAATATATAAATTTACATACCCCACAGGCTGGCAAGCAGTACTAACTCCACAATAAACACTTTTTGTATACCAGCATCACAACGCCGCAGGAGAAAATTATATTTAAGATTTGTTGGATGTTAAATATTTTACATCAATATTGAAATTCTTAATCGATTTTATTATTAAACACTCTCCTCCAGTTTTCTTCGTTAATAAACGCATTCGTAATTAAACCTCCAAAAAAATCTCTCATAAAAAGCTTCGAAATCTCAAAAAAACAATTGGGGTTTTTAAAGTTTGGCTTTTTTCCATCTATAATTTATACGTACAGCCTGACGAAGGACTCTTCAAAACTTTAAGTTGAAGCGCCATCGCGTTTTGAATAGCGGTAGCCTTGATTGACAATCCAAACTTTTACAATATAACAATTCGAAGTTATAGGCCTGCCGTGTTGGTAAGTTTATTCAAGTTTTTTGAATGAACAATGTAGATTGTAGGTTTTCATTCGTAAATCATGAGCAAGAGATTCATAAACTAAGCTTCTCGCGTAAGGGTTAGACGTTGGCGTCCAATCACAATTACGCGACGCGATCCGATTTTATTTTTTATACGGTAGGGGGGCAAACGAGCTTGCGGGTCGACCAAAAAGGGCAGTCTTCGCAGCCCATAGACACCCATTTTTAGTGGGTGCGTTCGAGGGAGGAGTACACTCGATTTTTAAACATTTGGAGGTCGTATCTCTGAGGGAAGACCCCCACCGGGAGTCGATTCCACAGTTCGCTAGTTCGCAAAAGAAAATGCCTTGTGAAACGGACTGTGGAAGATGATGATGGTGAAATTTAGAGCTCGTACGGCTCGTACGGTGTTGAAAACAGGCAGGAGGGAGTTAATTGTACATTCTAATACACCGGGTCTGATACTTCTGACTAATGCTAATGGAATTAACATATATTGGAGAATTTTAAAAAGGAACTTAAAAGCTAGAATTAAAGTAGATGGAATTAACGTAATGCTTAAACAGTTGAATAAATATTAGCGAATGTGGCGAAAAAATTGTTTTTTTGAGTAGTATATATAAAATACATTCATATAGTTATAGCTTTGAACATTTTTATCTAAACCGTAGTTTGCTAATATAAACTTTGATTTTAGCATCATAGCTTAAATAGTTTTAAGTAGGGAAATTAGTTTCTCGTTGAGTAAACGTCAGGGACAGAGCAAATATTAAACCGTTAATTAATTTTAAACCACCGTTGACCTTTTACTTAAATACTGTTGTATTAAGCGAAAGTTATTTTTAACCAATTTAATTATATTTCACGGCCTAAATATAATTGAAACTTTGTTTACAATAATTATAATTTAAGCTACTCTATCATCAGCACATTTCTCAAATGATTTTAAAATCTCTAAACATATTTTAATTACTATATTTAAATATACTGTTTATACAAAAACAAATTTAGTTTATCGTGAAAAAAAACCAATTAATATAAAGCTTCTTCCTTGTTATGAAGAAAACTGTCTTACTTCAATTTGAATTGTATTTTTATCATGGTTCCTGTATTGAATTAATATTATCTAATCTACAACTCTTCTACTCCTCAGTATATATAAATTTATGCCATTATGTCAGTATTTATATAACTTTACACAGCTTTTAAATAGTTAAACAAACATATACTTATGCTTACGCTAGTTACATTATCTTAGCATTGTTATAACTCGTGGAAAAAATATATAAAACTATTTTTATATTAACTACATATAAATACGAACAGAATTTGAACTCCAGCGTACATTTTTGAAGTGAAAACTTCTTTAGCGGCGTTGTACACTTTTTTTGGAATGGGTAAAAAAATTTAAACTCGCGTCAGGACAAATTCGTAAGACGGATGTTTTTTTTAAAGGATTATGAACCTCTTTACTATATAGTTACGGCTTTAATTCATTTATCTCTTTCCTCAGATACATTGATGCATGTGGAATCGGACCTTAAATCAATACATCAAGGTTTAATTTTGCGAAACTCACGATCAGACTCACGCGAATAAAAAATGGCAACTTAAAAAATAGTGAATTTTACTAATGGTCTTTTGGCATGTATGATAAAAAAATATTTTATGATTACGATATATTCTGTAATACAGATAACATTAAGATTTATATGTATATGCTTCAAAATTCAGCATGAAATACTAATTCTCTGTACCTCTGTACAGCTTTGAATGGAACGTCTCGTTCAGATTCGTATTGAAGAGGATTTGAAATAAGTATAAGATTATTGCATTTGGTACAATATTAAAATTGCTTTAACAGCTGTCTAGAACAGCTGAGTTCTTTAATCTGTTGTCAAAACGTATCTTACAGACAAGCTCACGTCACCTCACCTGACCTTAGGTAGTATAATTATCTTAGAATAACAGTATAAACTGCGTAAAATACGCACAGGTCGCTATCTAAACGTTATGTTACTAATAATTCACACTCAGGATGTTCTCTTTGATTGGTTGGTCGTAAACTCTTTTACTAAATCCAAATAGTTGATGCTTTTTAAATACTATGATATTAAGTGTGCCATACACATTTGCCTATGTCAATAAAGTTCTTGTTTGAATTCTAAGAAATAATGAAAAATTTGCCAAAGTTTTACCATAGGGCGCCAAATTTACTCATTAGGCTGTGAAATTTGCTGTAGTCAAATCTGCACATAATTTAGACCTGTAACAATGATTGAAATTTAACATTGATATTTGAAATTTAACTTTTGTTTCTACCTTTTTTATTCTATAAGTAAGAATTGTAACTTTCCTAAAAACCAGATTACCTGTTTCGTGTGTAGATTCCAAGTGAAAATCGTTAGTATCTTCGTTGGGAAATTGAAAACCTCACATAAAGTAAGTTTTGCAATTTCCCACGCGTAAAATATTGTAAATGTATTTTTTAACCCTCAAAATCCGTTTACTTCAGGTGGGTCTGGTTTGCCTCGCCATAAATCTTAACCCTCTTAAGTTGTAGCGCCATAAAGTGCGGGGTCGTTGCTACCCCACCGGTATCTCGATTGGTTTTATCGAATATTGCTTAGGGGATATTGTTTTTCTTATACAACACACAACACGCTGGTAACCTTTAACTCATAGATCGGCCTACGGCCCGATGGCAATTAATTATAATGATTAAACATTAATTTCAAATAGAAGATTCTTATCTAAGTTCAAAGTATAGTTGTTTTTTGTCATTAAATTATTTATTTATTTATTTATTCCATATCATTATTCTATCATTACAGTAATTACTAATTCGATAGAACGACACAACATTTATACCCACACCAATTACCCTAGATAAAAACAATAAAAAATATATATATATTTATATACCTACATTTTATAACTAATAATATAGGAAGCAACTCTTGTGAACTCAGCCAGTGTACAAACAAATAGGTCTACCTTAACAGAAATCTTATTATATTTTAACTAAAAGGAATAACGCGCATTGAAAGGGCTGGATTCGATCCCCAGATTCATTTTTAAAATTTAATCAGACGCCATACGTGTTACCAGAAACACTAAAAAAATCAGCTTCGCGGCTTAAAATGAGACTTCAAAAAACATTATCTAGTGCAGGGACCGTGACGAGCTATGAAATCAAGAAGAATACCAAATAAATTGGATAATCTAACCCTACAATGCAATGTCAACCTTAAGATTAGAAATATAAGGTCCATTTTGAATGTTTGCCTAATTTTAGGGATGTCATCATCGTTAAATACTAATCGTGTACAGGCTCATTATGCAAAACGTTAGGCATCTACATTAAATTGCGAAACTGGTGTCTATAGTAGCAGAGATTTTACTAATAGTTGCTGACTTAGTTCAAAGTTAGTTTAGTTTCGGCAGAGTATTTTGATTAAACTTCACACACACACTTTCGTTTAAATTATACAACGAATCTACGGCGTACGTCGTTTCGCAGCAGTGTGGCACCAGCTCGAGTATTTCCGAACCAATTTGACTTCGGGTAAAATTGGTCAATTCTTAAAAAGCCGGCAACGCACTCGCGAGATCTCTGGCATGGAAAGGACAGTCAGTATCACTTTACATAAGTTGAGAGACGAAACCGTTTGCCCCCCTTATGTATAAAAATATTAGCACTATGTTACTATGGTTACATAAAGGAGTTTACTCCTTACTTAAAGTCTGGCAACTAACAAAATAGGTGAATAATAAAGACATCAAAGCTTCTTATAGTAAGGTGATAAATTTTGAAACAATAAAGTTAATATTTTAAAGGTTAAAATAGCTTTGAAGTAAAAAGCATGAAGCGCGCAATCAGTGTACTACAAAAATGTTTAAACTGAGACTGACCTCCATTACTGTCCGCCACTTTGTGAAACAGCTGACCGTCGAGGTATTTCTTCAAATTAATAGTACCGTTTTTAGGTATATCTCAGATGAGCCTTTGTTCCATACAAAAAAGGTATTAAAAACCAACTTTATATAGAAACGTTAACAGCCATCACCTTATCATGAAAGGAACAAATATTCGAAATACATCTTGCAAATATCTCAAATTGTACAAACAAAGTCACTTTACGCCAATTACGATGGCGATATTTGTTTTCGATTCCGATTCGCGACTGGAACGCCTCGCTTTATGTCATTTCTATGGCAAATCCAAGAGGAATCGGGTAAGCGGATTTATTAGAACCCTGACGCGGACGTGGAGTCACAATTTTATATCCACCATAAGTAGGGTAACCATGAATAACAATGAAGTGAATGCATGAAAGAATTCAAGTGTGAAAAGTAATACCTATTTGAACAGTATAGCATGTAATCATAATATAGCTTTATTTTGTTCGATAAAGTACAAATATTCTTTCCTTCCATTTTTTCAATCTCCAGCCATCTGTCGCCCACCGTCATCGCAATTTTGTCTGTCCATCTGGCACAAGGCCAGCCACTCGTAACTGTCACTTGTGGCTCCGGCCATCATCAGTGTTAGTGTCCACCTGCATAAGTCCAGTCCATTTCCATTTTCTTTAAGTTAATGGGTCAGTGATCTTTGTTCTTTTTCGGATGTTCATATTTCTTAGCCAAGGTAACTACTTCTCTCCATTCTTCTTTGACTGTCGGGATTTTGTGTTTTGTTTTTTAAATCAAACATCCAAGTCTGCCAACCGTAGGTAAGACATGGCAAACCCGCCTTTCTCAGTCCATTGTATGCCATGTACTCTTTGCAAATTATACCTTTAAAGATATTATGAGTGTGCTTTACGTTTCAACCACTATTTGTCATATGTTATTTTTAAAAAGGCCTTTGGGACGCACTTCATACAATTCCTTATAATGTATTCCTTACCTAACACTGCCGTAAAGATAAAAAAGCAGAAAGTTTTTGAAGACATACCATTGAATTACATTACTAATTTTTTTATCATTTTTAAATCATTCTCAATCAGTTATTTAGACTAATTTACAGTAAAAGTTGGTTATATTACTAAAATATAATAAATATAAGTTGAGTTAGACTTAATGCCGCTACTTGATTTGAAAAATGTTGTTATATACTAGAAAGATGGTAACCCTACAATAAGATGTGAAATCGAATAAAGTGAATATTTTTAGCCTTCAAGCCTTGATGATATTGCGCCCGGGTGTGACAATATTTATTTATTTTCAGTTACATCAGATATTTAATATTTCAATAACTTCACTTAGGTACATAATAATTGTAGCCCTATTATTTATGTTCAGGTCTTATAAAATCCTCTCTAAAACTTGCTTTAAAAGATTGAACGCTGGCACGCTCTTACAACTTAATTACTAACATTAATGAAGGCATTGATATATTTTACAACAATCTTCCTACTTACCGTAACTTTGTCTATTACACTCTTAATGAGGTTTAAGTTTTTATTTAGTTTTAGTTTTTTTGTTTGCTAGTGTTCAATTCTTTCCTTTTTTTTTTCTTTTTTTTAATATTATGGCAAATTCTTTCTTTGCTAGTTTAAAATTTGTATATTCTAATATAATTGATGTGTGTGCTAATGTCATTCCCATACATTAGCACACACAAGGGACTCCTTGACGTTACTTCTCGTTTTTGTCAGTCTCGTGTACACAGTTCAAAGGTGAGAGAATGTAAACGCTTAAGCTACGGTTTCCTAGAAAAGCGGTGCCGTTTACTAACGGCCGTCATTTAACGGTTGTTAATAATAAGGTGGCCAAGCTGTGGTTTCTTAGAAAGTAGTGCGACCGTATTTTTGAAGTGTTATTCCAATTTCGTTCCACAAATTTTGCTTCATCTGAGCTTGTCTGTACTCTTTGGATTTGCTATTGTACAAAGCTTCATGATTTTTAACAAAATCAATTAATTGTTCATCATTTTCGCTCGTCCAAGTCATTGTATTAATTAAAAATGCGCACCGCTACACGCGAAAAACGTTGAACTACTGTTAATCACCGCTATGACGGCCTTCATGCAAATGACAGCACCGCTATTTGACGTTACGGTGACACTCAACGTTCTCTAGAAAACCTACTCCGATATTATTTATAGACAACGTATGGATGACGTCACCCAACGTTACATTACGGCCGTTAGATAACGGCACCGCTTTTCTAGGAAAACGTAGCTTTAGTAATAAATTAGCAACGTCTCTAGTCCAACCATCGCCTCATGACAGTTTACAAATGAAAACAAAAGGAGATCTATATATAATCATTATTTTAATAAAACAATATACCCACGCGCACTGTTGATAAACGGGTACTATATAATATGCAAAAGGGTATCATATTTCGTGAGGCCATTTATAAAATCTGCGGGACTTTTTAATTAAACCAAAGTGTTTTTCGAGCACTTAAGTCTCAGCATATTTTAGCGGTCGCACGCGATTTCGGGGTCTACGCAAACTTTTCCCAATGGAATGTCGTATTTATTAAGGAATTTTTGTTTCGAAGAAACTACGTACAGTTTCTGATTCAAATAAAAACGTTGGGCACCCTATAACACAATTGTTACAAAGGCGTTTCAGCTCTTGCAAAAGCATATTTTATTATGTCTAACTTAGAAATAAATTTTATCACTAACGGTTTCGAACCCTTGAAATGTAACCACACGAATAATTAATATCTGTATCAGATTTTATTGATTTATAAAGTAGAATTCTAGATCTTTTCTTACAAGACTTTTTATTTACGTTAAACATTACGTAATACATATCTGATGTCTCATACTGAGGTCGTAGGTTCGAATCCCAGCCACGCCAATTGAGTTTATATCTATGTGCGCATTAGACACTCTCGTATTGTAAAGGAAAACATCGTGTGGTAACTGGCGTTTGACCCAAAATAGTCTGTGTTTCAGCACAGAAGGCTTGCCTTGCTTAGGGAGCGTTTAAGTATTACGTAACGAATTTGGGGGGGGGGTCATTTAGTAAAACGTTACGATGCGAGGCGGGGATTGACTTACGCGTTATTTTTAATATTATTTTCGAATTTCCAGTACTTAACACCACATAATGGTAACTTTTAGGTATATAGAGTCACTGGGTGATCATGAAACGTTTTACTATTGGGTACAGAAAACCGTTACGGCGCGTTACATGGGGGGGGGTCAATAATTTCTAAAAATTGCGTGACGTAATACTTCAACGCTCCCTTATTAGAAAAAAACAAATGATCACGAAACAGATAAAACAATCTAAAGTTCAGTCCCAAAAGCTTTTAGCGCCAGTGGTTTTTTCATACACACTTTATTAACACGTATTTATGTGCAAAGTCCCCGTATAACATAATTATCGGTGACAGTTTTTAAAACGAACCATCAGCTGACAGCGGCAGTTATTGAAATACCATAATTGTGTTGTATTTAACATTAGACGAATCAATTAAACTGAACAAAAGTACTGCGAATTAAGTCACAATGAAAATTTTCTGTCTACATTTAATTAAACGTGACTGTGAATAATTCTGTAAAAAAAACATTAAACAAAAGAAAGCCTTAAAAAAAGATGACGCAAGAATCTGTGAAACAAGGCTTGTTCATTTTTATTACACAAAACAAAATTAAAAGTTTGTATAAATAATGTCTAATTTTAAGATTTAAATTATAAGAATTAAAGTTTTTAAGGCCTCTGGCCTTTCACAATTTTATTATTACACTTTTCGTTTCTCAAAAAGGTTTACATTTAATAGAATAACGTGCAATAATATTATATTAATATTAGTTGACGTTTGCACGATGCACGTTTGCTCGCAAATCAAACGTTTGCCGGAAACGTTTGTTTGGCCTTGTATATTATTTCTAGGAAACATTTGTTTAGTTCAATAAAAATCACTGTCTACAATAATAAAAAATTCGGGTTTATCGTAGAGGGGTGAAAATCAGGGGTTGTATGTATTTTTGTATGCTGTATAAAAAAATAAAAATAAAATGGTTTGGGGGGACAACCTTTATTACTTAGGGGTTTGAAATATCTGAGTCTCAGACTTACTGAATATGCATTAAAAATTTCATAAGAATCGGTCGAGCCATTTCGGAGGAGTACGGGAACGAACATTGTGACACGAGAATTTTATATATATAGAGATTGTAACTCACTAGTTTTATGTTGTATAACAAAACATTAGACTATACAATACATAAAGAATATTTCGAACCAGTGATTCCCTTAGATCAGCTTCTTTAACCAAACAAACTCTTTAGCTTTATGGCTGTAGTGTTATGATCGAATCAATTCCTTCGAATCGCTCTGCGTTAAATATATTGTTAAGTAGATGGAGCTGGTAAAATCTGCAGATCAAAGACATACTTGTTGTTCACCATGATAACTTCAAATTAATTTCATGACACATTTTAAAAAGAAATTGAAACATTTAAAAAGTTTAAAGCTAGAGAAATTAAGGAAATTATTGTATAATTTATTTATGTTCGCCATATACCAAAATTATATATATGTAGTAAGTTTTATTATACAAGCAAAAAAAACCTAATAAAATGTAATCTTTGTTAACCAACATTTAAGTAAAACGGTAAATTTGTCGAAAGACGGTTTCAACTTAAATCAGCTCCAAATGTTTTTCTACATACTTTTATCACTCGGCAATGGTGTACCATGCAATAATGTGGTGGGGTGCTCTTTAACTTCATAGAAATTTATTAATACATAATGATTTGTGAAATGAATGAAAGGAGTTACAAATTTTTGGCTTTAACCTACCTAACAAGATCACAAACGCCACTAACCTAATGTTAGTCACTGAGAACTAAGACAATAAATATCATTTACGAGTACATCATGCGTATTATAAATCTGCGGTCATAGATCAGACAATGATAATTACATTCATTCATCATAGTGTTTCATATTTTAATATTGCCTCCAAGATTTCTCAATAATAATTTAATTGCTTGTCCTGTAAAGTAATGAAATTGCATTCATCATATTCTGACATATGGCCACAGAAATATTATCAGTTTTAATTTTTTTAAGGGGTCCAAAGCTATGCGCCTCCCTAATATTACTTGGGGTACATACAAGTCGTAAAGAATGATAGAAAAAAAAATGGAGCTGTTTGAAGGTGGAGGTTTTGGGAGGTTATTTTTATAAAATATATAAATATAAAAATTAGGGCAACATCACGTACTATAATGGCGGCTCAAACTAATCACTTCCAATTTCCTACGTTCAAGAATTACGTTGTTAGGGTAGAACTGAAAATAACCACTATAAATGCAAAACAAAAACCATATCAGCGAGTCATATTGTATTGTAATCCGTGTGAATAAAAAATGAATATTTCAAAACGAGGATATAGATTTATAAAAACCATTTTCTGTAAACCCATATAAATAGATGAATTAATGAAGTACATTAATGTTATAGTAAAAAGTTAGATTTAGCTAATTAATACTATTAAATAGTAAAATATGGCTGTACCCAAAGTTTAATAAATCATTTTGGACCATTAATCGCTTATCTATAAATTAATAGGCAATGATTATTATTTATAGCGTGATAATGAAGTAATCACTTTTATGATTTGCCAACAAAAAACTAGTACTAAAGAAAATTCCATTCATTACGAAATAGTATTTTTTTAATCAATAATCAAATGGCTATTTTGTTGGTAATTTACATAATTTGTTTTCGTATAATTTTTTTTTTATATATATAATTTTTATTTTTTTTATTTTATCAATAGATAATAACCTATGATGTACATTATTTATTTCGTAATCATACGGCTACTCGTAACATAAATGATATATAATAACAAACAGTTACACTGAAAATATAGCCAGACAAAAAGGTTCAAAAATTTACAAAAAGAATCAAAAATATAAAAATTATTCATAAAATTTCAATAAGTAGTACCTATTTAAATGTACTGTTATCTATTATAATACTAATTAATAACACACTAAAATTACATAATATGTTCGTAATTAACTAATAATAATATATTATTCGATAATAGACCTTATCTCAACGTGATACGGCATATGTATTGAATGTATTTATTTAGGAAAACTTTGTAACTTGCCAGTTTTAATTTACAGAAACATCTACCACAAAAGTACCGCGTTCGGATCATAACAGAAGTCTCAATTAGACTAAGGTAGAATGGCGAAATTTCCCGAGAGAGGGTGATTTTTTAAAACAAAGGCCGGCTTACGCCTGAAAAGCTATTGGGTATCTCGCGCTGCAGGCGGCTATCTGTTAGAGATAAGTTTAGACAGCTTCCAGGCTATTTTAATCATTCGAGGTATTGCGGTCTAATAAAACGTAGACTAGTTAGTACGGTGTTATTGTTACTTGTATGAAATTTAAAAACCATCTCGCCCGTTAAACGATGAAAAAATCTATATTTGTTTAAATACACATACATAAAGAATATTATATAATATTTTAGTGTTATATCTGATTAATTTTAAATTATTTAAAAAAATATACATACATATGTATTAAAAGGAAACGTTATGAATGTAATAAAAATTTTAGTATACGGAGTTGAAGAATATATTTTGTCTGTGGTCATGTCAACCCATTTCTCATTCTACGCGGACCAAATGGCGCGCAATGTTTAATTAAATATTCAAAAGATCGACCGTACGTTCATACGTTAGTTAGCTACACGTTTTATTAACAAACTAAAGAAAATTATAAGGGTTATAATGTAGTGATAGAAGCGTGTAGTTCAACAAAGTAGTTAAATCGACCTTGAAAGACCCCGGAACAAATTGGACCTTCTTTTTTATTTAAAAAAGATATAATACCGACTCCAAAATTTACTAAGAGAAAATCAATCAATTAGAGTATTTTATTAGGCGAACGGAGATATCAAAAGACACATTAATAAAACGATTCATCAATTTCGTTAGATAGATTATCTTATTTAAAGATGTTGACTTTTGTAAATACACATTGATTTTTGAACGAAAGAACAACTTGCCTAAACAAAAAGCTCATCATGGAATTATACTCCTTGGAGCTTTTTGTCTGTTAATAACATACGTATTTTTATACTATGAAATTTAAGTACCAAGAAATCATTTTTTTATAAAGGGCAAACGGGCAGGAGGCTCAACTCATGTTAAGTGATAAAGTGATGGCCACTCATGCCCGAGGGCTCGCGAGTGCGTTGCCGGTTTTTTAAGAATCGGTACTTTTTTTTGTTAGTCTCTTAGTCTTTCTTTATCCAAGATATATAGCAATATGCTTATTTAAAGCAATACTTATTAATCGTTTACTTAAGATAATTTAATCTCCAACTTTCATGATTAAAGTAGAAATTATAATAAACATTTAACGCCGAAACTTGACGTCAGAACGGTGCCGAAACGAAATTGAGTAACGACTTCTAAACTAAATTAACACATACTTTGTACCTTCCTATATTACTTAAGTTAGTTTGACTTAAGTAGTCATATGTGTACCTTTAACTTAAGTGAAGGGTTATACGACTAGTGAACAGTTAAGTAACTAAGCGCGCAAATCATCTGATGTGTTTGATTCCCGGCTGGATTTTTCAACTCGAAGTATCTATTATTCGTTACTTCATGGATATACTTCGCGAGCATCAGCAATAAAGAATATTAAAGATAACAATCTCAGGTCGTAAAAGTCCCCAAAGAGTTTTGACGTTATTAATTGCCTCCCGATCTGATTAGCCAAATAAATGATTCCAATATCGACGGTAAAGTTTCGACACTTAGCGATATTTTTGTATGTCTTATTACAGTTTGTTATGGTAGGATCACACTGACCCACTCTTTTAATCTACAATGAAACCTTGATGACCAAAGCGTTGCTATGCATGTAATGTAAATAAATTTAAATTCACTCTATTCTAAGAGTAAAACATATATTTTATGTTTTACTCGCTATGCTTTAAAGTGAAAAAAAATTATGCTATAAAGTGAAAACCCAAGTCTTCGTGGGAAAATGTGGTAAAGCAACAATTATACCAATAACTGCAGAAGTTATATAGAAGTGGAGGACTATCACATGTATGATTCACACAATACAAGTTTTATTATCTTGTGTTGTGTGAATCATACAGGGCTGGGAGGCTGGCTCAAGTAATTTGTATTTATTTTTAGTGTGCAACAATATTTTAATTATAAAAAGCCTTAACATATCAAATGGAAGGCACTAGCTGCCCGAGAATCCTAGTGTGGGGACTAGTGCAGTTTCTTTTTAACTAAATATCCTTTTGATTATGTATAATAACGTTTTTTCTTTTATTTTTTTCTATATACGTATAGAATAAACAATTTTACTTTTAAATGCTTTGTTTTTAAATACAATTAAATTATTTTTGTAGTATGCTCTATACAAAATCAATTACAGTTACACTTTATAAATACAGAATCAGTAAATTATAATCATAATTCCAAGCACCACATTAAGTTACTTTAATTCTAACAGTCCACGAGTGATTTGTGCCTTAATTTTTTTGTTATTAGAACATAATTTACAACACAATATGTTTTTGAAGTTATACTTCTTTAGGCGCGTTATGAAAAATTGATGAGAGTGAAATTTTACGATCCGCGCGCACCGTGACACAAAATTAACAGAATGAAGTTGCCCACGGAAGATGCTACGGCATTGAACATAATTTAACACTCTTACGACAGCCTTGCCTTACATATAATTTTTACATCCCTTGTGTTTTAAGTTGCATTAACTTTGCTAACTGAGAACTAATGACATTGACAACCAGAGCGTGTCAAACGGTACTTAAACGGTTACTCGCTAGTGTGGCCATAGATTAATGTCGCATCGCTCGCGGCAATGCTTTAATTTATCTTGCCTTATCTTTGCCGACTCGAATCTTGAAACTTCATAATGTTAAATTGAACTATGGTTTCAACTAATATTGGTAATAAATTATCTGTAGCTTTGGTTTATTTGCTTCAACCTGCCAAATATTGATTATTTCTGGGTTTTAAATCTTTATAATAATAACACGTGGCACTAACTTAAAATATTCCAATGCTTTTACGCTCTTAAGTTAACTTACTATTACTAATTATTTTTAATCACAAAACCCACTCAAAGAAGATATATTATTATATTTTTTACTTCTTAAGGTCTTCAATTGTTTTTTATAAGGACAAATTATGTCTAGCGTTTATTTATAACCAAAATGGGCCGGTCATATTTCCCGCATTTGTGATGGCAGATGGGTCAAGACGCCTTACTTGGTATGGCCCAGTGGGAAAAAGAAAGAGAGGATGCAAGGAATAAAGAGAAGTGGAAGAATTTGGAGACGTTGGAGGTCGAGTACTAGTGTAAAACTTTAATGACAAGGACTTGGTGTAGTTAAGTACTCGAATAAAGGCTTTTATTTTATTATAAAAAAACTAGCTGACCGGGCAAACGTCGTTTTGCCATGTATATCATTTATAATAAAAAATAGGGGTTGATCGTAGTGGGGTTAAAATTAGTGATTGTATGTATTTTTTAATGTTGTATCATAAAAAAATAGAAATTAAAAATTTTGTCTAAAAAATAAAAAAATAAATTTAGGGGGATGAAAAATAGATGTTGGCCGATTCTCATAGATACCGGATAAGCACAAAAAATTTCATCAAAATCGGTCAAGCCGTTTCGGAGGAGTATGGCAACGAAAACTGTGACACGAGAATTTTATATATTAGATCTAATACAATATCCGTTCCCCGTTAATTTAATTAAAATTAAATTAAAATTAATGTACATTTAATATTTATAATTCCGTTAATTCAAACAGTTCTTTAGAACAATAATTCTGTCGAATGAAGAGCTGTTTAATTGATGCTCGATCGAGTTGTTTTAATGAACGTCGGTCATTTTATCCTAATGAGTAGTGATGTGTTCGTATCGATGATTTGTACAGTCGGAAAATTTAATTAGCCAGCAAAATACTATGCTAAACTTGACAATTTATAATTTTCAGCTAATAAACTCGCCACTCATCTCGTTATTATCACTAGGTGAATTATTATTTTTGTAATTTGGTGTATTAACATTTGTAATAACACACCGCGTCAACGAAAACTGGAAATCGAAGACTGTGAGCGTAATGAAAGGCAGAGCGTAGTCATTTTATTAAAGATAATAAATAACGAGACAGAAAGCATACCTGCAATGAGACAGGACGTCTAGGATAATTATTAACGCTACTGATTACATAATATATTAGCTGTCAGTTCAGTCCAGCATCACCAAGCTTTCATTCCTTACTTACTGTCGCAGCTTAATAGTTTTCTCGACTCTTTGCTGGAGATGACCTATTTGTGAAGTGTATGAGGGTAGTAGGTATACTGTGATGTAAAATATAATTAACGTACGTAAAGATTAGTGTGACAAGTAGTTTTATGCAAAGTGTATAAAATATTTTCAATTTTATAAACATGGCATATATATTAATGAAATTTTGAACATATTTTTTTTTAAATTGTGATGTGGTATAATTTATACACCGCGACTTTGAAAGGATTTTCACATATCAGTTCTTATCTTATCAACTCTGTTATCGTGTGAAATAATGTTCTTCATATTTTGCTTTGTCCAACTTTATTTGCTTGTAATATTATAGTTTGTATTGTATAGACGGAATGCGCCCTTGTTTTACACTATTTAGCTAATATAAAACATACCTTTTGTGAATCAATCATGTTTTAATCCGTAACTTCTTATCCAATTAAAAGGCTTTATTATTATTTAAGTGATTTAACTTTATCGTTGTACATAGCACAGCACTAAAAACCATTTGGTAGCACGTCATTTTGCGAAGTTAAGGGCCTCGGGGGCCTAAAGCAGAGTAGAGTACTTAAAGCTTATTTATGATCAATAAGGTAATGTTACATGTTATTATAAATAATATAGCAACTTTAAAGTTTATTGTATAGCTTAATTACATTTTTTTAAATGTACACATAGTAAAAAATATTGAATGAAGAATGTGCAAAAACTATAGAGATGGCCAGAATCATTGAACTAGACACAAAAATATTAGGCCTTGATGTGTAATAACTGTGCATGGTCGTGAACTAATAATATTACTAAACGGGAAAAATATTAAATTACATGTTTCGGGAATACTTAACATTATGGAAAATTGACCAAACATAGGTCTCATTATCTTAAACACCCATCAGAATTTAAATGAAAACTCGTGTGTAATTAAATTATTAAATTATTTGGATTCGCTTAACTAACCTGAACTCCGACAATATACGAATATATAATTATTTTATCAGAAATTAGCGTGCCCACTCTGATCTGATGAAAAGTGACAAATGTTCAGGGATCATATAATGAGCTCACTGTATTCGTTTTACGACTAAGGCGAACTAATTACTGACCCATTAGAAACAAGTCATTAATGAATAACGAAGTAAGTATTCTGTAAACTGTCGAAAGATTGTGAACCTCAACGAACTGCTTACAAATTAACGTATTATTATTCGGTAGTTATATGAAATTGTTGGGAAGTAAAATTAATCTGTAATTGACCAAAGAAGTTTGAATGATAACTAAGTTAGTGTAGTACAATCTACCGAATAATAATACGTTAAATTGTAAGCAGTACGCTGAGGTTCACAATCTTTCGACAGTTTATAATCTCGCGAGATAGATTACAATCTAACGGTGTTTACAATTTTACGTTAACATATACATACATAACATACCCTTGAACCGGCGCTTTTGAACGTAGACAAGTTATTTGATTATATTCCCGTTTAAAATATACACACATTCGTTTATATCGGCACCGTTTGAATATCTGAAATCTAATATGATGTTTTTATATACGGAAATATATGAGTTTTAACAAAATAAAGTTATATTTCTCTATCGTAAGGATCCGAGTCACGTTTGAAACAGGTTGTATGCTACTTCCGTTCGCGGTACTACTTCCGGTGAGCTTGCTACAACATAATTACCACTTCATACTTTCCTTGTATTTTATACTTCACATTTTAATAAAAACTGCGTAATTTTCTTTTCATCTGACGTTATAAAATGTAATACATAAAATTAAAAGCGAAAAAATAAGATGAAAAACAAAAGTGATAGATGCCTTACATTATGCACTAAAACAGAAGTGGCAATGGGCGGGGCATATAGCAAGATACACAGATAAAAGGTGGACTTTAAAGACAACTGTATGGAAAGGACCAAGAGGAAGAAGGAGAAGAGGCCGCCCAAAAAAAGGTGGATAGAAGAAATAGAAGCGGTAGCAGGAAACAAATGGAGAAAGAGAGCCATAGACAGAGTCAGTTGGACAAAGCTGGAGGAGGCCTTTACCCGTGAAGGGGTTCCGATCGACGGTACTGAAGGAAGCTAGAATATAGGGTAACAAGCAAAGGAAAAAAAATGCATAAAAATGCAAAATAATCTGAGCTTTATATTATAATTTGTTTATGTCATGATTAATAAATAAAACGGGCTATATTATTATTATTATAAAAGTTCGATGTAATTTTATATTTTACTAGCTGGCCTGGCGAACTTCGTACCGCCTAATGGCTGATTTACACAGGGTCAGTAGACAAGTCAGTCAATTTTAAGGTTTTTTAGGGATGTTGCTTGAGGTTTATTGGTTGCTTCAGAGTTTGGTCGTGTTAAAATAAAACTCCCTAATTACTTGTAGAGAAGAGGTGAAGATGGAATAATGAATGATATTTATTTACAAAACTGTGTACAATTATACTTAAAAATTATCCTACACTTACAACTAATATTGACATGTGGTGCCAAGATGCGGAGCGTTGGTTGGTTGCGCAGGTACCAGAGTAAGCGATAAAAATGCGGCGCGGAAAAAAGTTGGCCTTTTTCTGCACGCAGCCGTCGAAACGTACGAACGTGTTCTTCTCAGAACACTTCAATATCGTAGCCTTGCGATAACGCTAATGACTGTCCTTTTCAGGACAAATTATCGTATCTTGACTAAACGTCTAACAACTGTCCTTTTCAGGACATATTATTCTTGTTTCTCGACAAAAACGTTTAACAACTGTCCTTGTCAGGACATATTACCGTGTCTTACGACACGATGAAACTGTTCTTTTCAGAACACACGACCGTATCAATTCTGACATGTTCTTGTCAGAACACATCACTGTTTCATTACGACACGTTAATCAATCACCTACAGTTTCGTCTTCGCTAAGCTTCATTTTTATCGCCAGCGAAAAAAACGTGGTCACTCTACAACGCAGCGACAGTGACTAACCACGCAGTCGGCACGCACTGACTTGTCTATTTACACGGGGTTTATTTGGCTGGCGCGGGGGTGCGCGGGTGGCGGGGGGCGCCAACTGACTTTAAAATATTCGTGTCCGAATATTCAAGTTAGCGCTGACTTCAAGCCACTCTACTGACTTCAAATCAGTTTACACAGGGTTTTTTACGGGTCAGCACTGACTTGCCTCGAATTTGTAGTCAGTTACTGACCCTGTGTAAATCAGCTCTTACAGTCGATTCTTTATTTTTTTTTAATACTTATTCTGCTATTCGGGACACCGGTCTAGCTAAGATAAAAAAAAAGAAAGTTGATAAGACAGCAAATACATTATGTCAAAAAATAAAAATTTACCTTCCCGGAACCCCTCCACTAACACTTATTATATATGTATATGGTATTAAAGTTCAAATTGACTTTTAAGTATTATTTCGAATATTATGTATGGGTATATAGAAAAGTGTTGATTTAAGACTTTTTGTGATGTAAGAACCATCCTCGTACTTCAAAGAATATTATAAAAAAAGAATCAGACAAATCGGTCAAGCCGTTTTCATGTTATGTCGTGACAACGGAAAACGGGTTTCATTTTTATATATATAGATAAATATTTCACGTTTAAAATGTCCTGGTTAAATTCAGTTCTTCTGTTCCACTAAAGCTTAAAAGGCTCAAATAAAAAATACACAAACAAATCTAATACATAATTCGAATTTAACAATGTGAAATTGTTTTCAAGTGCCAAGTAAAAACTTTAAGCACCGAAGTAAACTTCGTGGTGGAAATTTCAAACATGGAACGTCAAAGTTTGGAATGTATGAAATACCTTCAGAAGAGGCACTATTTGTCAAACTTCAGCTGCTGAAGGTCAGGCTAACTTGCCTATAATAAATTAAGGGTAATTTGTAAGCGTACTGTCCTAGGGGACGCTCGTCCTGTCGTCTTCACTAAGATGAATCGGATATTTGCATATTATTTCGTCCTACCTTGCCAACGAACTTTTGAATTATTCCTCGATATTTTGCTAGGTTATTACGCATATTTATTTATTTATACTATTAGTATGTCTAGTAGGTAATTCATTTCAAAAGGCTATTTGGATCTTTTGCGACATATTATGTCAATAAGTTTGACTTATATCATTTGTTTTAAAAAAATTCCATTTACGTACAACAAATACGGACAAATATTACAAAAAAAAACGTGTGTGTACTTATGTACACACTTTAGAAGTTTTACATGTTTGGCGTAACAAGATAAAAATCTTTTCAAAAATTTTGTTCAACGTCGCGCGCGCATCGTAATAACTTACTCTCATAATTTTTCCCTAACGCGCCAAAAGAAGTATAAATTCAAAAATAGAAAAAAATATTATTCAATCAAAAAAGCGCATAGTCGAATTGAAAATTCCTCTTTCGACAAAAAGGTTTTTGTAAACAGTTTTAAAAATTAACTATGTTATGGAATTAACTAATAAGTTTGTTAATGAAGAGCTACGAACCCTGGTATATTTTACGTAAAACGGACCCAAATCTTACACATTTTAATGCATCGTTATAATTTACAAACACATTTTATATTTTTCATTCGGTTTTTAGCGGTTATAAAAACGCAATACAAACATTAATAAGAGAAAAAAATATAAATAATATATATTGTATTATTCTAAAAATATATGCCTCCTTCCAAAAATCATGGACTACACTATATATTTTAGTACTCACGAACGATCGTATATCGTGTCTCACTACTCACGGGGGTCGTACGCTAGATATTTAAGGTCCATCCAATCTAAGCGTGATCACTTGAGATATTCCCTGAAATCCCAAGACGATCAGCTAGATTCGACCTTTATTGAGAGCAGAATAAAATAGTAGTGTGTGCTACAATTTTTGTAGGAGCATAAATTTTTGATTGCAAAGACTACAAATCCAATTGCAGATGTAAAAACTGTCTTTAATTCGCAAGTGTACTTTTACTTTGATTGGATATAAAGAGGTTGGTTTCATATTCATATCACTACTGAGAGAGTCTTATATGATGCGCTGTTCAGAAGTCACATGGAGCATAATTCAGCGATTTGGGCTCTCTATGAAATTAAATAGGTGATGTTGGAGCGAGTACAAAACAAATTTTTGAGGCACATCTTAGAATGTACGGTGTGTACCATTTTTACCATGTCCGATCTCATTTATTCTTGGTTCTGTGGGCTACAACAAACTTAGAGTATGCCGAGAATTCGCGCTTGTTCTTGTTTGATGTACTTAATAAAATTGTTACATGGCAAGGACAGTAATTCTAGAGTACTACAGTGCCTTAGCTTCAATGTGCGTGATACGGACGAAGACGACATCGTCCGCCATTACTTCGTGTACCCACAGCTAGGACTAACCTTCTTAAAAGGGCACATAATATGATTCATTGTATTAATTTCGTTAATTCATTACATAGGTTAACGGACCTTTTTCATTGTCCGTTAAGAGAGTTAACAAAAGTTCTATTATTTGTTAGTGCCTATAGTTATTAGTTAATTTTTTGTATTTTTTATTATGTAATTTTGTTTTTCCTAATCAATTTCCTATGTTTGTTTTTTATTTGTTTCATGTATAATTTTAATTCACTTATTGTGCACTCTTGTCTATTTAGGGTCACCTGTTAGGACAGGAGTGTTTATACAAATAAATATTAATATTACCCCCTTTATTAAACTAATAGGTCAGACACAAGTTTCCTTTAGTTGATACATTTTTAAACCTTTCCGTGTATTCACCACGTGCGTTTACAGGGTAATGTTTTATATTATGTAAGAAAACATATTACATAAGAGAAGTACAAAAAAGTAAAATAAAAAGTACAAACTCGAGTGCATAATTATTCTTGTAAAGTAGATGAATACCACTATCTTATGCATCCTCCAGTTACTCCAAGAAGCCTTATCTTGTTCTGTTATACACCACAAAGGTGATAATTTCTACCGCATACACAACTCTGGCAGTGGGTAATTATACCCCTATACGATTTAGATAACAAAAGTTGCTAAAGTGCTTTTTTTTACAAAATTCAAAAATCATTTATTCATGTAGGTAACAAAATGTACACTTATGAACGTCAAAAAATAAATATACATTAAATGCTTCTAATTTTACATTTACTGCCAGTTCTCAAATCAATGGTGTAGAACGGAAGAGAAGAACTGGCAGCTCTCCGCCACTCTTTTTAATCGCCAAGTTTTTTTATTTTACACAACGTTTGTAAGGAGATGCAACCATTACACCATGTTCCACATGACATCTTAAGTAATAAGTAATAATAAAATAAATTAAAAACAAAGATTTGTCCTCTATCAGCAGGAGGCATGGTGAAATAGGAGCACGCACTTACATTCTCGTTTAAAGGCAACTACTTGTTTAAAGGTAAAATTGTGTTTGAGATCAAATTAATCCTCTGTGTTTCTTTTGTTATGAACTCAGATGTATTAATTATTAAATTTTTTACTTTAAAAAGTTCTATTACCATTTTCAACACAAAATCAGTACAATACTAAAATTATTTACTGTAATGGATTCATGCGTTAAGTCATTTACATAACTCGACATTTCGAATATACCGCAGTCGCGGTCAGTAAACTCTTGTAAATAATGTAATAATTTTGCGTTGGGTTATGAAGCTTTATTCAAATGTTTCTCGTAAATTAATAAAATATAAAAATAATCAGTGGCGCTACCACCTCAGATTTCTGTATCTTTTGACGTGATAACGTCTTTAAAATCGTTTTAGTCGGGTGACATGTTCAGAAACTTGTGTCACACCAAAACCTCACGAGCGCGATCGCAGGTATAACGAGAGAGAGACGGACCGATCTCCCGTCTCATCTCGAGCGCTGCCAGTCATTCCGTGAATGTATGAAGAAAAATGTATATCATAGTCGAATAAGTAAACTTGTCATTTTACACCCGAAATTTATCATCAAAAGTGTGAATAAAACGATAGATGTAATTTAAAATTTGAAAAAATTGTTATCTTCATTAATTCCTTACTTCCCAAAAACTTATATCACCAATAAGACGTTATCACGTAAACATCTCGATCGTAAACCTACTTTACAAACAACCAATATTTTTCATGTTCATTTGTTAATCTAATAGGTTAGTTGGTGATCAGCCTCCTGTGTGAGACGCACCGTCGACTTTTTGGGTTTAGACCCAACGATAATTTTCTTTCGCCGTTCGAGAAAATGTTAAATGCGCACATAGAAAGAAAGTCCATTGGTGCACAGCCGGGGATCGAACCCACAACCTCAGGGATGAGAGTCGCACGCTGAAACCACTAGGCCAACACTGCTGTAAATTAATATATTGTGAATATGCTTGAAATTATCACCACTGTAAGTTTTTAAACTATGGCACCCTAACCCAGAGAGCATAGGTATTATGCAGTCAGTAATGTATGAGAGTCGCTGCTCACCTGCTTGTCTAGGCCGAGGAGTTTACGTTAGAAAATCAAGGATTATCTTTGACATGGGGAAGCTTAGAAAATGAATTAAGTGCAATTACCATACAAGAGTAGGTACATAACTCAAATGAAATATCAAATGTGTAGTGTATTGACTAAATAAAGTGTTGCTTGGTTGTCTCATGCGCCTACGTCACTTGTCAGACAGTCAGTCGTAATCTGACACCCGAACGGAGCGGTTGTGTGTAGGACGTTTGTACAAGTGTTGTGGTGTTGGTGAGCCGTAAAACACTCCAAGAAGCAGGACATTACATGTGGCGACGAGGAAAAAAGTGAGTACACATAAGTAAAAAAAAAAAAAAAAGGGAAAGATACGGTGCACTAAACAAGTGACGTCATTCCCAGAGTACTTTGCCTATAATTTACTATGACCTGGTTGTTTTAATCATTAGCTATTGATAGCAGAAACAGTTGCATCTTGACTTCTGAACGAATGTAGATAATTTTATTGTTGACGGGAAATATGAACAGCACTTAGGTACTTATTGTTTTCATATTTCATAAATGTTTTGCTTGTATTACAATATTTAATATTGTCGTACCTACATTAAAACAGTAAGCAACAAACCTCTGCAATTAGTGAGCTAAGGATATACACAAATAATTACCTATAGGTTCAGCTAAGCTAAACTACGGGTTCCTACATTGAATGTACGATTGTTTTGTAGCACCTACCTACATAGTGATAGAAATATATTGTACTAGTAGACCGGCCAAGCGTTGCTGTGGCTAAGGTTTTTGTTATATTACAAAGTAGTAAACTATTCAAGGGAAACGGTAGGAGAACACCAGTCATGGGGACCACCATGCTTTATGTTGGTTATGCCATTAAATTGTAGAAACGTTGAAAGAATTATATGAAACGTTGGTACTTTTAACACAGCGCCATCTGTTAGAATGGTGACTATTAAATAAGAAACAAATATTTTGCAATAAAATAATATTGCGGGTTTAAATTGAAATGTAGCCTATCTTTTAAGTTAGATCAAACTGCACACGGTGTGCAAATTTGATTGATATCGGGTCGGTAGTTTGGGAGTCCATAGCGGACAAACAATGTGACCAGTAATTTATATATATGTACTAAGATTATGCTTGTGTTTAGTGACGTTTCTATTTGTCTACAAAAAAAAAAAATAATAATAATAATGTAGTGTATTGACTAAATAAAGTGTTGCTGGTTGTCTCATGCGCCTACGTCACTTGTCAGACTGTCAGTCGTAATCCGACACCCGAACGGAGCGGTTGTGTGTAGGACGTTTGTACAAGTGTTGTGGTGTTGGTGAGCCGTAAAACACTCCAAGAAGCAGGACATTACATGTGGCGACGAGGAAAAAAGTGAGTACACATAAGTAAAAAAAAAAAAAAAGGGAAAGATACGGTGCACTAAACAAGTGACGTCATTCCCAGAGTACTTTGCCTATAATTTACTATGACCCGGTTGTTTTAATCATTAGCTATTGATAGCAGAAACAGTTGCATCTTGACTTCTGAACGAATGTAGGTAATTTTATTGTTGACGGGAAATATGAACAGCACTTAGGTACTTATTGTTTTCATATTTCATAATGTTTTGCTTGTATTACAATATTTGATATTGTCGTACCTACATTTAAATAGTAAGCAACAAACCTCTGCAATTACTGAGCTAAGGATATAAACAAATAATTACCTATCGGTTCAGCTAAGCTAAACTACGGGTACATAGTGATAGAAATATATTGTACTAGTAGACCGGCCAAGCGTTGCTGTGGCTAAGGTTTTTGTTGTGTTACAAAGTGGTAAACTATTCAAGGGAAACGGTAGGAGAACACCAGTCATGGGGACCACCATGCTTTATGGTGGTTATGCCATTAAATTGTAGAAACGATGAAAGAATTATATGAAACGTTGGTACTTTTAACACAGCGCCATCTGTTAGAATGGTGACTATTAAATAAGAAACAAATATTTTGCAATAAAATAATATTGCGGGTATAAATTGAGATGTATCCTATCTTTTAAGTTAGATCAAACTGCACACGGTGTGCAAATTTGATTGATATCGGTTCGGTAGTTTAGGAGTCCATAGCGGACAAACAATGTGACCAGTAATTTATATATACTAATATTATGCTTGTGTTTAGTGATGTTTCTATTTGTCTACAAAAAAAATAATAATAAAAATAATAGCAAGGTTTATTTACAACCGTTGACCGTTAAATCGGTAGGTACCTGTCTACCTAACTAACGCAGATTTAACAAAGACCCTAAATTGGATCTGGTTTACTAAATTAATTAAAACTATGTGGTTGTGATTAATACTGTAAAACAAAAGGGAGTATCTACTCAAAGCAGTTGGAACCCAACTGATCATTAAATTGATACCTGTAAATCAAAATAAAAGCAGACTAAAAGTCTGATCATTAAATTGTTATCTGTAAATAAAAATAAAAGCAGACTAAAAGTCTGATCATTAAATTGATACCTGTAAATCAAAATAAAAGCAGACTAAAAGTCTGATCATTAAATTGATATCTGTAAATAAAAATAAAAGCAGACTAAAAGTCTGATCATTAAATTGATACCTGTAAATAAAAATAAAAGCAGACTAAAAGTCTGATCATTAAATTGATACCTGTAAATAAAAATAAAAGCAGACTAAAAGTCTGATCATTAAATTGATGCTAGTTAATCAAAATAAAAGCAGACTAAAAGTCTGATCATTAAATTGATATCTGTAAATAAAAATAAAAGCAGACTAAAAGTCTGATCATTAAATTGATGCTAGTTAATCAAAATAAAAGCAGACTAAAAGTCTGATCATTAAATTGATATCTGTAAATAAAAATAAAAGCAGACTAAAAGTCTGATCATTAAATTGATACCTGTAAATAAAAATAAATGCAGACTAAAAGTCTGATCATTAAATTGATACTAGTAAATAAAAATAAAAGCAGACTAAAAGTCTGATCATTAAATTGATACCAGTTAATAAAATCAAAAGCAGATTAAAGGTCTGATCATTAAATTGATACCAGTAAATAAAAACAAAAGCAGATTAAAGGTCTGATCATTAAATTGATACCAGTAAATAAAAACAAAAGCAGATTAAAGGTCTGATCATTAAATTGATACCAGTAAATAAAAACAAAAGCAGATTAAAAGTCTGATCATTAAATTGATACCAGTAAATAAAAACAAAAGCAGATTAAAAATCTGATCATTAAATTGGTACCAGTAAATAAAAACAAAAGCAGATTAAAAGTCTGCTCATTAAATTGATACCAGTAAATAAAAACAAAAGCAGATTAAAAGTCTGATCATTAAATTGATACCAGTAAATAAAAACAAAAGCAGATTAAAAGTCTGATCATTAAATTGATACCAGTAAATAAAAATAAAATCAGATTAAAAGTCTGATCATTAAATTGATATCAGTAAATAAAAATAAAAGCAGATTAAAATTCTGATCATTAAATTGATACCAATAAATAAAATAAAAGCTTTACAATAAAATTATTATTGTACGTTAGTGAGTACTAACTTAGCAGATTAAAAATCTGATAATTCAATTTATACGTTTGTTGGTATGAACGGCTTAAGTAGCTTTATGCGGATAAAAATATAATCCGATCATTAAATTGATACGAGATGGAAGCATCTGAGATCAAATCTAACTGCAGATACATAGATATCTGAAACATTAAATTGATAATTCCTGGTCGCCCCAAAGATGTCATTCCTTTCACTGGAAAAGCTCGACTGTAACGGTAAATCTACCTCAATGGGTGCACGATGGGAGTGATGGAAACGAGCACTATTCATTTACCTCGAAGCGTCTAACATTGACGAAGACGTAAAGAAAAGGGCCTCTCTTCTACATTTCGGCGGGCTAGACTTACAGGAAGTGTTTTACAACATTCCTGGATCTGATGTTGAACCAACTGAAGGCAAAGACGTGTTTGAAGTAGCAATATCTAAACTTGATGCCTACTTTGCACCAAAACAGAACAAAGTATACGAGAGACATATATTCAGGCTCCTTAAACAAGAACCTGACGAAAAATTGAAATTTGTGGTGAGACTGGGAAAACAAGCTGATAAATGTCAGTTTGCCGACAGAGATGAAAACATTATCGACCAACTAACGAAAAAATGTTTTCTACCCGAACTGAGAAAAACGATATCACAGATTTGGGATGAAATTACATTAGAGCAAGTAATCACCGAAGCAAATACTCTTAAAGTTGTTAATAAACAATTAGACGAGTTTAAAAACCCACTGAAATCAAATGAGAATCAGGAAGTAAACAGGATGGATAGTAAATTTAAAAGGAACTTTGATACTTTAAAGAATTTTGTACATGGATTCGGTAGATGTGGTAAACCTAGACATGCTGGAAATGATGCAAAAGGCCCAGCAAGGAATAAAGAATGCCTAAAGTGTGGTCTTATGGGGCATTTCAGACAATACTGCCGAACGAAACAGACGTTGAAGCGGAAAGTGGAAATATTATAATAATATAGACATGAACAAAAGAAAGGTCGCTTCGACAGGAAGAAGAACTTAAACATAAGGATAATATAGAGCCGATAGTGGGTTCTTCTAAATGGGTGTCCCCTGTAGTGCCGGTGCTGAAAGGAGATGGAGCCATTGTACGAGAAAATTACCCATTGCCGGCGATGGACAAGTTGCTACCTAAAATGAAAAATGCAAAAGTATTGACAAAATTGGATATTCAAGACGCATTTCACGAACTTGAAATAGATCCTGCTTCAAGAAACAACCACCTTTATAACCAGTAAAGGCTTATTCAGATACGAGATAGTCATGTTTGGCATATCATGTAACCGAAAACTGGGGACCAGAACAAAAGGGGTATTTTAAGTCGTTGAAGGAAATCATGACAAATATTCCTAGCTTAGGGTATTATAATGTTAGCGATCGTACGATTGTCATAGCAGATGCTAGTCCTGTGGATTTAGGTGGAGTTTTAGTTCAAACTAATTCCAAAGGTGAGCCCAGGAATATAACTGCAGATAATAGAAGACAGTTACTCAGCGAAGAGTTTAAATCATTTCTAACAGAAATAAACATTATTCTTTTCAATACAGTACCATATTGGCTGCGACAAAGCGGAGAGGTCGAAAGACAAAACTGTGTCATACTTAAACGTCTTAAAATAAGTATAACTGAAAATAAAGACTGGAAGGAAAGTTTACTGGAATATTTAACCATGTACATTGTACAACACATTCTGTTACTGGAAGAACCTCATCAGAACTTTTCTTCAAAAGTTTATAGATAAATTACCTATGGTAAACGATACAATAGAGAGGACAGCACAAGACACTGAGGTTAAGGATAAAGAAAAAAAAAAGAAAACAAATGGGAAAAGAAATGGATAGTGTGATTTAATACCAGGAGATATAGTGTATATAAAAATATGAATAAAGGAAATAAATAAAAATAAAAATAAAATAAATTAATCCAGAAACACACACGGTGGAAATCACGAAAGGAGGAGATATCACGGTAAGAAACGATGAACGGTCAAACTCGAAGAAGGGACGTTGTACATTTGAAAAGAGTTCAAGGGGAATGGAATTTCTAAAAAGAAATGAAGTTAACGACGAGGAAATCAATGTCGGAACTTAACCCTAGTGTAGCTGCATAAAACTTTAATTTCATTAATTATGTTTGATTCATGTAAAATCCATCACATTACATCCAAGTTACATTTATGAGTAATCAGAGAGATATAATCAATAAAAACAAATAAAACAAAAAAGGGATGTAGTGTATTGACTAAATAAAGTGTTGCTGGTTGTCTCATGCGCCTACGTCACTTGTCAGACTGTCAGTCGTAATCCGACACCCGAACGGAGCGGTTGTGTGTAGGACGTTTGTACAAGTGTTGTGGTGTTGGTGAGCCGTAAAACACTCCAAGAAGCAGGACATTACAAATAATATAAAATAATAGCAAGGTTTATTTACAACCGTTGACCGTTAAATCGGTAGGTACCTGTCTACCTAACTAACGCAGATTTAACAAAGACCCTAAATTGGATCTGGTTCACTAAATTAATTAAAACTATGTGGTTGTGATTAATACTGTAAAACAAAAGGGAGTATCTACTCAAAGCAGTTGGAACCCAACTGATCATTAAATAGATACCTGTAAATCAAAATAAAAGCAGACTAAAAGTCTGATCATTAAATTGATATCTGTAAATAAAAATAAAAGCAGACTAAAAGTCTGATCATTAAATTGATATCTGTAAATAAAAATAAAAGCAGACTAAAAGTCTGATCATTAAATTGATATCTGTAAATAAAAATAAAAGCAGACTAAAAGTCTGATCATTAAATTGATATCTGTAAATAAAAATAAAAGCAGACTAAAAGTCTGATCATTAAATTGATACCTGTATATACAAATAAAAGCAGACTAAAAGTCTGATCATTAAATTGATATCTGTAAATAAAAATAAAAGCAGACTAAAAGTCTGATCATTAAATTGATACCTGTATATACAAATAAAAGCAGACTAAAAGTCTGATCATTAAATTGATATCTGTAAATAAAAATAAAAGCAGACTATAAGTCTGATCATTAAATTGATATCTGTAAATAAAAATAAAAGCAGACTAAAAGTCTGATCATTAAATTGATATCTGTAAATAAAAATAAAAGCAGACTAAAAGTCTGATCATTAAATTGATACCTGTATATACAAATAAAAGCAGACTAAAAGTCTGATCATTAAATTGATATCTGTAAATAAAAATAAAAGCAGACTATAAGTCTGATCATTAAATTGATATCTGTAAATAAAAACAAAAGCAGATTAAAGGTCTGATCATTAAATTGATACCAGTAAATAAAAACAAAAGCAGATTAAAAGACTGATCATTAAATTAATACCAGTAAATTAAAACAAAAAGCAGATTAAAAGTCTGATCATTAAATTGATACCAGTAAATAAAAACAAAAGCAGATTAAAATTCTGATCATTAAATTGATACCAGTAAATAAAAACAAAAGCAGATTAAAAGTCTGATCATTAAATTGATATCAGTAAATAAAAATAAAAGCAGATTAAAATTCTGATAATTAAATTGATAACAATAAATAAAATAAAAGCTTTACAATAAAATTATTATTGTACGTTAGTGGGTACTAACTTAGCAGATTAAAAATCTGATAATTCAATTTATACGTTTGTTGGTATGAACGGCTTAAGTAGCTTTATGCGGATAAAAATATAATCCGATCATTAAATTGATATGAGATGGAAGCATCTGAGATCAAATCTAACTGCAGATACATAGATATCTGAATCATTAAATTGATAATTCCTGGTCGCCCCAAAGATGTCACTCCTTTCACTGGAAAAGCTCGACTGTAACGGTAAATCTACCTCAATGGGTGCACGATGGGAGCGATGGAAACGAGCACTATTCATTTACCTCGAAGCGTCTAACATTGACGAAGACGTAAAGAAAAGGGCCTCTCTTCTACATTTCGGCGGGCTAGACTTACAGGAAGTGTTTTACAACATTCCTGGAGCTGATGTCGAAGCAACTGAAGGCAAAGACGTGTTTGAAGTAGCAATATCTAAACTTGATGCCTACTTTGCACCAATACAGAACAAAGTATACGAGAGACATATATTCATGCTCCTTAAACAAGAACCTGACGAAAAAATTGAAATTTGTGGTGAGACTGGGAAAACAAGCTGATAAATGTCAGTTTGCCGACAGAGATGAAAACATTATCGACCAAATAACGAAAAAATTTTATCTACCCGAACTGAGAAAAAACGATTGGGCATGAAATTACATTAGAGCAAGTAATCACCGAAGCAAATACTCTTGAAGTTATTAAACAATTAGACGAGTTTAAAAAACCCACTGAAATCAAATGAGAATCAAGAAGTAAACAGAATGGATAGTAAATTTAAAAGGAACTTTGATAAATTAAAGAATTTTGTACATGGATTCGGTAGATGTGGTAAATGCTAGACATGCTGGAAATGATGCAAAATGCTCAGCAAGGAATAAAGAATGCCTGAAGTGTGGTCTTATGGGGCATTTCAGACAATACTACCGAACGAAACAGACGGTGAAGCGAAAAGTGGAAATATTATAATAATATAGACATGAACAAAAGAAAGGTCGTTTCGACAGGAAGAAGAACTTAAACATAGGGATATTATAGAGCCGATAGTGGGTTCTTCTAAATGGGTGTCCCCTGTAGTGCCGGTGCTGAAAGGAAATGGAGCCATTGTACGAGAAAATTACCCATTGCCGACGATGGACAAGTTGCTACGTAAAATAAAAAATGCTAAAGTATTTACAAAATTGGATATTAAAGACGCATTTCACCAACTTGAAATAGATCCTGCTTCAAAAAACAACCACCTTTAAAACCAGTTAAGGCTTATTCAGATACAAGAGACTCATGTTTGGCATATCATGTAACCGAAAACTGGGGACCAGAACAAAAGGGCTATTTTAAGTCGTTGAAGGAAATCATGACAAATATTCCTAGCTTAGGGTATTATAATGTTAGCGATCGTACGATTGTCATAGCAGATGCTAGTCCTGTGGATTTAGGTGGAGTTTTAGTTCAAACTAATTCCAAAGGTGAGCCCAGGATTATTGCATATGGCCACAAAACTCTGACTGACTGTGAACGCTGCTATTACTAGACAGAAAAAGAAGCGTTAATTCTCGTGTGGGCGGTGGAAGATTTCCACATATTCCTTTATTGTAAAAGATTTGAACTTATAAGAGATCACAAGCCGTTGGAGGTAATATTTGGTCCTAATTCTAAACCATATGCAGGGATAGAGAGATGGATTATACGCTTACAATCTTACGACTATAAAATAGTTTACCAACCAGGGAAAACCAATATCGCCGACTCATTGTCGAGACAACAAATAAGCAAAAATGCGGAGAAATCCCTGATAAAATTGGAAGACAATCACATTTGTCATATTGTAGATTTGCCCGACCTCGTGCTGTTTATATTAAAGAAATAATAGATAGCACAATGGACGATAGGGAAATACTAAACGTGAAAGAGGGTTTATATCGGAACATATGGAACGACGACGTGACGTTGTATAAAATCTTACAAAATGAACTTTGTTTTCATGAGGGTATATTATTGAGAGGAATGAGAATTGTGGTTCCCTCGGCACTTCGTAAAAGAGTTTTGAATGCAGCTCACGAGGGACATCCCGGTATCGTGTCAATGAAGTCGAGACTTCGTACGAAAGTCTGGTGGCCTAGATGCGACAGAGGCTGATAAAATTGTTAAAGCCTGTAAAGGATGTACTCTTGTATCTGCACCATGTCCACCAAACCCTATAAAACGGCGTGAGTTTCCAGAAGTGCTTTGGATTGATATTGCAATTCATTACAAGTGGTGACCACATATTATAAAGAAGTGAAGATTTGTCGCAAAATTACCTCTACTGAAATTGTAGCCAAACTTAAAGGAATATTCAGTCGATTAGGAAATCAATAACTTCAGATAATAGAAGACAGTTACTCAGCGAAGAGTTTAAATCATTTCTAACAGAGATAAACATTATTCTTTTCAATACAGTACCATATTGTCTGCGACAAAGCGGAAAGGTCGAAAGACAAAACTGTGTCATACTTAAACGTCTTAAAATAAGTATAGCTGAAAATAAAGACTGGAAGGAAAGTTAACTGGAATATTTAACCATGTACAACACATTCTGTTACTGGAAGAACCTCATCAGAACTTTTCTTCAAAAGTTAAGAGATAAATTACCTATGGTAAACGATACAATAGAGAGGACATCGCAAGACACTGAGGTTAAGGATATACAAAAAAAAAAAAAGGAAACAAATGGGAAAAGAAATCGGATACGATAAACGGAAGGCTGGATAATGTGATTTAATACCAGGAGACATAGTGTATATAAAAATATGAATAAAGGAAATAAATAAAAATAAAATTAATACATCCAGAAACAAACACGGTGGAAATCACGAAAGGAGGAGATATCACGGTAAAAAACGATGAAACCGGTCAAACTCGAAGAAGGGACGTTGTACATTTGAAAAGAGTTCAAGGGGAATGGAATGTCTAAAAGAAATGAAGTTAACGACGAGGAAATCAATGTCGGAACTTAACCCTAGTGTAGCTGCATAAAACTTTAATTTCATTAATTATGTTTGATTCATGTAAAATCCATCACATTACATCCAAGTTACATTAATGAGTAATCAGAGAGATATAATCAATAAAAACAAATAAAACAAAAAAGGGATGTAGTGTATTGACTAAATAAAGTGTTGCTTGGTTGTCTCATGCGCCTACGTCACTTGTCAGACAGTCAGTCGTAATCTGACACCCGAACGGAGCGGTTGTGTGTAGGACGTTTGTACAAGTGTTGTGGTGTTGGTGAGCCGTAAAACACTCCAAGAAGCAGGACATTACAAAATGAATTGTAATGACTTGCGTGTACACACATATAAAAAAAGTCATGATTATATTTTTTCATATTTTACTATTGTATTTTAATATTATTTTATTATTCATAATACAAAAAATATTTTTTTTTTCTTATTGGTACAAATAAACTCTTTATTTGTATGACTTCGATAATGGGAAATTATAAATGTGTTTTTTTTACTAAACTTTATAATAAATAGCATTTATCTAACCTTAGCCGCCAAAGGCAGTTCGAATAAATAAAAATGAATGGGGACAAATATTATTAAAAGAATAGAATTTAAAATTTGATACTAGTTTAATTGAAAATCTCAGAACAAAAGAGCCATAATAAATTGATTCCACTAAACTCATTCAGATTTCATTCGACAATAATTCTATAATCCGTAAAATCTGTAAACTTAGTAAACCGAGATTTAGGGTAGGGTTGTCACATATAAAATTAAATTACAAATCAACTAACATTTTGATTAATTTATAGTCCTTTACCGATTAAAACTTATACCTATCAACTGAACCGCTTTCGACCTCCAATAATCGTAAATATTGTAGCACCTGGATCGCCGGGCGAGAGTGATCTGGGGCGACAGCATCGGTGACTCCAGAACTGGTGCTTTTCGCGCTCAACAAATAACTTTCGTAATTCATCGAGGAAATGCTGCCAGCATAAATAATTACAGAACTTAGAAAATTTGATGCTTTATCGGTAACAAGTGCTATATTTCAGGCGTATTAAAACGCACACTAAGGTAAAGAAAAACTATGTTAACAAAACATAATATTACAGCTAGCTAAAGCTAGCATATAAAAGTTTTATAAATGCTCTCCCAAACCTGTTAGCTTCTTCATTTTTTCCTCAAAAAAGACTATTCTTCCAGATATAGCAATTGCCAACCCTATTTTTCGCGTGGATTGAAAGTGCTCAAAACGCTTGTAGTATGATTGAACTAATTGCTTCTCAGATCTCAAAGACATCAAAGAGTTTGAAATTATAGATGCTATTGTTAGATTATTAATACAATCAAATTCGACAGAGCTAAAGATATGTTGAGAAGACACGATTTTGCTGTGAGCTGAGTGGTTTCTCTTGGGTACTTTAAGACAAATTAAAAAGTTTTGGCTAATAATCTTCACTTTAAAAATGTTAATAAATCAGACGAAGATATTCCCCCGCCCCGTTTATGGAACTTCAAACAATTTTCAGCTATTGTATATCGCCCCTGGTGCGTACAATTCGAGTATGGGGTGATGTTAGTTGTTTCGACTATGTACTTGCGTGTTGTTCCCATGAAAATGTAAGTGCGTGCTCCTATTTCACCATGCCTCCTGCTGATAGAGGACAAATCTTTGTTTTTAATTTATTTTATTATTATTTATTACCTAAGATGTCATGTGGAACATGGTGTAATGGTTGCAGCTCCAAACGTTGTGTAAAACCAAAACTTGGCGATTAAAAAGAGTGGCGGAGAGTTTATTGCCAGTTCTTCTTTTCCGTTCTACGCCCTTGAGTTGAGAACTGGCAGTAAATGTAAAATTAGAAGCATTTAATGTATATTTCTTTTTTTTTGACGTTCATAAGTGTACATTGTGTTACCTACATGAATAAATGATTTTTGTTTGTTTGTTTGTTTGTTTAAGTACACCCAAAATTGTTAACATCAAACTTATAGAAGTATCTCTCTTTTGTGTTTACTAGAGGCAGGCACAGGAAATAAAAAAAACAACCATGATGATTTCGCTGAATTGAGCAATTATTATGAAGTAGAAAACAAACACAGGCCGAAACCTTCGATGTAACTTAAACATATATTCATTTATTATTACATAAATTCGTCATATTATGACTAAAGTACACCCAGTCAATATCTAACTTATAGAAGTATCCCTGAAAACATGTACCCTTTCTGGTTTTGTGTTACGAGAGGCAGGCACAAGGATTTAAAAAAAACAACCATGATGTATTTCGCTGAATAGAGCATTTATAATGAAGAAGAAAGCAAAAACAGGCCGAAGTCTTCGATGGCTGTAACTTAAACATATAGTAATTTATGTATTCACATAAATTCGTCATATTATGTCTTAAGTACACCCAAAATCGTAAACAAACATAGGTTTATCACCTTGACTATATATAACAATTACGATTCAAAAAGACGCAATATGTCTCATACTTCCTAAGTCCATGCGGACAAAGTAGCAAGCATCAGCTCTTTAAGTTGGGGTTACCAAGTAGAACGTCTATCCCCGAAACTTTGGAAGATGAGGGCTTTGTAACCGCTTTTAGTGAATTAAAACTTACACAACTCCACTGATTGGTGTTTAGCGAGATCAAAGACGAATTATGTACTCTTAAAAAATGTGTTGAAGTTCGTTACATATTCATAATGCAACTAACCTAAATTTTGTATGGATGTAGGAGAAAAGTCAAATATTCAATATCAGTTAGTCCATACTAAAAGGAACATCGACAATGGCCTGTTCAAAAAACGTTTGAAACAGAAAAAAGGTTTTATACGAAAATCGTTGATTTTGCTTAATTATAAGTGTATTAAGCAAAATATTTAATTATTATTTTATTAATGAAATGCGTACTAAATTAGTTTCTTGGTACATGAAACATGTGTTTGAAGAGAAAACATTTTTTTTAAATACCTACTATTATACATTGTGAGAGATACAGCCTTTTCATGCCTATCCTGAGTAAGAATCAGGACGGTATCAAAGATGGCCCACAAATGCCTCTAAACCTGACGAGCTTGTATAGTGAATGTTATGGACAGGTATCTCAACATCATAGCAAATTATATACTTCAATCTCATAGATGTATATTATTTTAGATATAAAACATGAACCACAGACATTACAAATTCACTGAATGAACGAAATTGAATTCAAGTAAATTAATTTTATGTTTTATTAATCGCTGGTTAAAATAATTAAATAATTTAACATCAATTGAACGATTAATGTTTTAGTAATTTAAATGTACATATGGACGATTTTGTACATAAATTACCTAGTATAATTGATTGAATTAAAATTATATTACATGATGTAAGTATACTATAAGGTATTTTCAACTCGATTTCTGTCAATAACACTTAAACTCATAGTTCAAATTGATAATCTAATATATTCAATTCTCATGTCACAATGTTCATTCCCATACTCCTCCGAAAAGGCTCCACCGATTCTTATGAAATTTAAGTGAGATAAGTGGACACCCCTTATCACTTATCACCCAGTAAGTCTGAGAATCGGCTACATGATATGGGGTGTCCACCCCAAAAAAAAAAATATTTTTATTTTTTTATTATGTGGCATATCAAAATACATTATACAATTTTCACCCCTCTACGATCAACCCCTATTTTTTTATTTGTTAATTAAAAACTTATGACTTGAACTCTGAGGTTTATATGGAGAAAAAATCACAGAAAACCCGACAAGTTTTCATTCCGGAAAACCGAACAGTCTCTGGGGTAGCATAGCCAAATGTTCCATGTTGGTATGTACTAAAAAGGTAGGTTAAGTAAAATCACATAAAAATCACATTAAACAAAGTTCGCGGGGGCAGCTAGTATAATATAATATTAAGAAGTTCACAGGCGCGACCTTGGGGTTCTTGACGCCTGTTAGACGATACCGGCGACCCTAGAGCTGGTGCTTACCTTGCTCAACGACTAAGTATCGCAATACAGTGAGAAAATGCTGCCATCATTAAAGGTTTAAAGGTACACTGCTACTTACATTAATTTTAGTCTATTCATAAACTTTTAATTATAATTATTACTATGTTGGTTAAGAATATTGTAAATTACTCTATATTTGTGTTATTCAATATATTCCCATTTCCAAAATATATTAAAATATTTTATTTTTTATTATTAATAATAATCAGTGGCGCTACACCGTCTTTAGGTCTGGGCCTCAGATTTCTGAATCTGTTTCATGATCATTTTTCAATCTAATACGCCAGTAGCTGATTAGCCTCCAGTGCCTGACACACGCCGTCGACTTTTTTTCTGGGTCTTAGACATGTAGGTTTCCTCACAATGTTTTCCTTCACCGTACCAGCATGTATGAAATGCGCACATAGACAGAAAGTCCATTGGTGCACAGCCGGGATTTGAACCTACGATCTCAAGGATTAGATTCGCATGCTAAAGCCTCTAGGCCAACACTAGTCGTACTTGCTACTAGTTCAAGAGCCGAATAAAAACAGAGTATCGATATCAAAATTGCCTCCAAACCAATCTGATTTCACTATTGTACGATAACTAAAGTACTCTTTCGTCTCTTTCTGTAAAATTATGTTTACACTGTGATGATAAGAGATAATGAATGCCTTGTTGCTATTGTTGTTACTAATAGTTGCTATTAAAAAATCTAAAACCTCGTTATAGAAAATCTATTGAAAAACTAACCGTTTGCATAAAACTACCATAACGTGCAGCAAGTCGGGTGTGACGTCATAAATATGCGCTGACGTCACCGAGTCACGTTTGAATACTCTCAAAGAGTCGCTCATAGTTTGTGCAACTCCCGAATATCGATGAGTTTTAAAATAAAATCGTTGAGTCAAATGTCAGCTTGAACCAGTTCAAACATGCTTTTTACGGTCTATAAAAATATTATTGTACTACTGTTAGCGCGAAGTTAGGATTATTATTTTTGTGCTAAAACAGTGCTATTCGGGACATTTTTTCAGTTTGGCATCTTGGAAAGAGACATGCTTATTTATAACAATTCAACTGTTTTATTTTTTGGATGTATACATTTAAATCAAAGTATGGTTTTGTTTTATATTTTTACGTCTAAACGAAATCGCAACAGTTTTCAATATCCAAAGTAGTGGTAGTAATTGTTATAAGTCGTATATTTAAAAATATTTTAATTAAATTATAATAAATCGCATTCGCCCTTTAAAGAGAAGATCGCCTTCTGTGAAAGCAGAAACTACATTTCCAAGAAATCAAACTCAGGACCCAGTGACACTTCGAATTTCGGCAGTTAGCCATCCGTGAAGCTTAACCTTAAATAATAATAATGGGTTAAGTTTATTTTAATTGCAAGCAATCGTCAGAACTACTGTATAGATTGTGAATATTACAAGGTAAAAAGCTACATTATTATTAAAGGAGTTTATTTATTAAATTTTGATTAATATTTGTATCTTTATTATACACGCGGGTAATTTTAGGCTTTGGGCTGCGGTATCATTCATAAAGATTAATCTATTATATTTATAGAGAGCAGAAATAAATAAACTCAAATATAAAGTATTTCTTTCAGCTTCGATTTTGTTCCCTTTGGAGAAGAGACTCTTGGGCCGTGGGTGCAAAGGCGCTAATTCAAAATTTAAGTTGGCGCCTGGTAGATAGTTCCGGTGACTCCAGAGCTGATGCTTTCCTCGCTCAACCAATAAGTATCGCAATACAGCGAAGAAATGCTGCCAGCGTTAAAGGTTCAATGTCATAGGGACCTAACATTTTAAATTTATTTTATATTTTTTTTATTATTACTATGTAAGTAATTGTAAATAATGTATATTTGATTGCTATGTTAAGGTTTTAATAAACGTATCTAATAAACAAGTAGGTGATCAACCTCCTGTGCCTGACGCCCTCAATTTTTAACTCTAAAGTTTCCTAACGATGTTTTCCTCACCGTTCGAACGAAAGTTAGCCGCTAGTAGAACACTGCCATCGCCTAAAGCAAACTAAAATCTATTTCCGTCTAATGTTAATACAAAATCACACCAGTAAATATGTTTATCAAATAACATTAATATCGAGTACTCAATCAACTTTGACCCTCCTCAAGATCAACAAAACATTTCAATACCACATGTTACATTTGAAATAGCACCTTCTCATTTACTCACAGGGTATATTTATACGTGTGACAGAGAGGCCTAGAACCTTCAGGCTGTATGCCTCATTTCACTTGAGAAGTTGAAAGACAAACAACGTATGTAAGACATTAATCTACTGGATGTTAGCATAGCTTTACCGCTTAGAAACTGTTTTGGACTTAGGAAGCAGGAGGTAATATAAATTTAGTTTAGTATAACGAATATTTTACAGAATCTTCACAGGATCATTGATCTGAAATATTTTAAAATTAGTTGTTTGAATGAACAGGCATAGAATGCCATATGCATTTTGGTATTGCGTATATTTGGTGTTTTATAACATAGGTTGTTGTCATAGCCAACATTAGGTACTGTGTACATATCTGCTATTATGTATATTAATTGTAGGCAATCCCCGTGCTTACAACGGGCTAACGGCATATTAAAAGTACTTATCAAGTACTTATCAAAACAAGCGATCCCTACAACCTTTGACAGTGTAAATTTATTTTATTCCTGAAATTCCAAACAATACACATATGTTAAAACATGACACAACACCTAAGTTTTACTAATGAAGTGGATAAGTAAAGTAAGTACCACGACTAGGGGTGACTTTTAGGTGAAAAAAACCCGTCGCCTTTGGAACGTATCCACTTTTATAACATTCACCACGCATGTTCATCCTGCTGGTCCAGGTATGTACGACAAGGCCTACTCATCCTGATCTCACCATTCACTGTTGCCTTGTATGTGCCTACATGGCCAAACCACCTAAGCCAAATGACATAATATTCTCTTGACATACAATAGAACTTTGTTTAAAGAACCTACTAAACAGCTACAGATAATTAATTTCCCAATCGGTACTATCACTCTTTTGTTTTATTTTGGAACTGGGTTGCCTGTTGATATAAAGGAATATTAATATCTCTAGAATTCTATAAAAGAATTTTAACTTTTGAAACAGGTTTCAGTAAAGATAATAATGGTTATTCTCGGCAGGTACAAATGGCGAAAAGTTGCGGGAGTACGTTTAATTTTATCCCGTATCATTAGATAAAACACCTGGAAGCCAGTGGTACAGGATAAAGAATACAGAAAGTTGTTAAACATACGGCTAATAACGTTGTATAAAAACGTGCTTTTCTATCGTTTTCTTTAACGACAAATCACATTTTGTATTGTAAGAAAAATAAGACAATGTCATTTCTAATATCAGAGAGATAACTTCTAGGATGACTTCATTTTTCTGCAGTTCAAGCTTACTTTCAATGGAGGCATCACTTCTCTGGGAACCAAACCAAACACACATGTTTGATAGAAACAGACACAACAATGTATGCACTGCATGCCCAGTTAGGACAACAATAAATACTTGCTAATGCTTAAACACAGATGTTAATATCATTATTGCTTTTTATTTTTATTTGTCGTAACTTTAAATAGAGTATCGCTCTGTAAACAAAGGTTAAAAACACAATTATGTCCCATATATTCCTCACTTTACTAACTTAACTTTCTGTGTGAGTCCACTCAGTCTAATTAAGTTGTTCTTAAGAGCACAACTTGAAACTAATTGTAACAAATAGAGCACTAAAGAACGCCTTTATTGTTACTATACTTGCGCACTGCTAGATAATTGATGATAAATAATTGCATCTTAATGTTGTTTTTATAAGAGTTAGCTACTAGAGCGTCAACATTTTGGAATTCGGGTCAAATAAGTGGGCTTAATTGCAAGTAGGACGTGGAGCCATTGAGCCTATACCTGTAGGCTGCAGCCTGAAAATCACATCCCTGAGGTTGTAGGTTCGATCCGGCTGAGCACCAATTTTCTATGTGTGTATGTTTAACATGCATGCATGTTTAACACTTGCTGGTACGGTAAAGGAAAACATCGTGAGGAAACCGACGTGCCGTAGACCCAACAAGTCGACGGCGTGTGTCAGGCATAGGAGGCTGATCACCTACTTATCTTTTAAGAAAAATATATGATCATGAAACGGATACAGAAATCTGAGGCTTAGGCCTACTTAAAAAAGTTCTAGCGCCATTCTTCAATCGTTTTTAGGAATTAGATAATGTACGACCCAATACTCTAAGTACCATGAAACTAGTAGAAGGACAGTGTTTATACATACATACAGTGTATACAGATACAATAAAATTTGAATAAGTTGAAACCTATTTTTGATTGGTATTCTGGACGGCAATTGACGACGTCGTTGGAATTGTCCAACACCAAATATATTGTTTACAGTTTTCCGCTATTTAGTCCCCTCTTCGGTGTTGGATCAAGCACTAGTGAAGGAATATCTGAATAAGAAATAATGATTACTTTTATCCTCGACATTTGTAAACTCTTAAGCTTTACGCTGAGCGAAATATTTAAAGCTTTACACCAATTATGCCAATATGCAATTTCACGTATTTAGTGTCCTGCTATATATTTATTATGTGTTCCGTTTGACGTCCGAGGTCCATTATGAGAGTACATCGTTTCCTTTTCCGCCCAAATCGCTAGTATCCGACCTTTTCCCACCACGTGACACCGCCGCCAGCGCCCAGCGTTTGAAACTGGAACTAACTTTTTATCGCGCTAAAGCAAGCCGCCAGAGTTCTTGTTCATTGTTGCGTCGTTTTTCGTCTTGCACAGTCGCTAGTGCACACTTAAAAACGAATCAGTATATTCAAAGTTATATCGACCTTAAATTTATTTTCAAAGTGGAAATAATTATTTCGTAAAATGGTTAACTCGGTTTTCACGTTAAAAATATAAAATGGCTAATGAAAGTGCTAAAATCGGTGTAAATGTGTTGGCTACGCGGTCAAACGTGTCTCACCCGCGCTTTACAAGGCCGTCTCATATCACGGGAGATATTGTCTCTGCAAGTTCTGACAAGCCCAGTTCTTCGCAAAGTTCGAGTACGAGTGAAGAGGATGAAGAACCGCCGCCACAGCAGTAATTCACGTGATTATTCTCAGGTTTGAGCAATTGTCGCAGTAATTGGTGAGTCACCTTAATAATACTTTTTTACAATTATGCTGCGTCGTCTAGCATGTTACATAAAGTGACCGAATCTAATAATGCAAACCTACACGACCCTTTTTTGAACCATGCGGCTGTAGAACCTCCGAGTTATAAATTATAATATTAATTTCAATGCAGAGGTTTTTACATTTCTAATTTGAACTGTGTACGTTATATTGATATACAAAAGAAATACGTTGCTTTTCCTGCTTTTACCGATTTAAAAATGAGTTTATCAATAAAGCGTTACGTAGCGTTTTAGTGGTCTTCAGTCGAACGCGGTTCTTAATTTAAATTCTATACATAATAAATTGCAAGAATGTTTTGGTCAAACTTTAAAAACATGTTATAGAAGATTTAGATAAAATTCCCACCCCTCTTCGGAGTACATGTTTAATCCTGAAAAATTATCTAAATATTTACAAAATGTTGGTAGTATTGTCAAAATTGACAGAATTCGCGGGTACCAATCTAAAACAATACGCGTTAAATAACGCATACGTTTTTAATCGCCTGTAGCTTCAACGTCTCAGGTTAGTCAAAAGCCCTTTCTTGGTAACCGATACAAAAACAAGGACAACAGAGTCACAACTTCGATGATCACGAAAATAAAAAATGTGGGCCGTCACGGGACGCCTGGCAGATGTGAAACATCGACATTATTTTGTTAAAATAACGATGACTATTTATTGAATAAACATTTATTTTCATTTAAATACAAAAAATTTACGAATTTATTTCAAAACGTGACTACTTAATTCGTTTAATCAGTGACTTCGAAATACACCGTACACACTACTGCATATAGACTGTATATATACCATCATATAGCGTGGCATCGCCACGGCATTTGTCGCCACACCAGAAATCGGTTTTACGTGCGGTTATAGATGTTTCACATCAAAAGGGGGGACGCAAATATAACAATCCAAATAAATACCAACATAAGTGACTCGATGGGCTTATCGGGCGGATGTTTAAGGAACTATCACAAAAATTGGGTGAAATTAAAACCTCCTTTTTCCATTCTAAAATTAATAACCTCCGCTCGAATAACTTTCAATCGAAAACCGCTATTAGTACTGTCCTAAATCCTAAAAAAGTTGCAAACACCTGTTTCAACTTCGATTTCCTTGGAAATACATACCATGATTCGAGACCATATACTGGAGCCAGCACCTCTGACTCCGACGTTCATATCTATCATATCATATTTCATAATAACGAAGAACGGAAAAATCGAGTCATTTTCAGCCTAAAATCTTTAAATCGGTTCATGAAACCAGAACCTTTTCATCTGTTTCATCACCACCAAATGCCAAATTTCCTACAAAAAGGCGATTGGATGGTGAAGCTGGATCACAGGCAATCCTTCTATCATGTACCGATTTCCCTCGAACATCGTTGCTTTCTGCGTATCAGTTACGAGGGAAGGCTCCTTCAAATGACTTGTCTACCTATTGGGTTGGCCATAGCTCCGAAAATGTTTGCTTCGGTGACAAATTGGACAGCCGAGCTATAACGCCGTCAGGGCTTAAGAGTGATCGTTTTCTTGAACGATTACTTACTGGTCCACCAGGACAGAACAATTCTTAACTCCCAGGTTCTCGTAGCCATGACCTTTTTGAAGAACCTGGGCTGGACCATAAATCGAGAGAAGTCGATATGCACTCCAACGAGGTCGATCGATTTTCTGGGTATCACGTGGGACACACTATCAAATGCAAAGTCCTTACCCGTAAAAAGTTATCAAAATTCGTCAGTGCCTGATAACACGCTTGTCAGCCGGCAAATTGGACCCTCAAGCAGGCCCAACGCCTCTTAGGGTATCTCAATTTTGCGACCTTCATCACCCACCGGGGAAGGTTGCGTTGCCGAACGCTGCAGCGACACAGCAATGCATTTAGGAGAGCTCCTCTTTGCCCGAGTTCTCTTGCAGAGGTGAATCAGGACGTGGTATGGTGTTTGCACAACCTCAGTCACAAAACACCGATTCACTTCAAAACAAGGCATGTGAAATACATTGTCACCAATGCCTCGGATCTACAATGGGGAGCGCTAATCAACAACAAACCCCTGAATGGTTCTTGGACTCAAAGTCGGATTGAGTGGCATTGCAATTTAAAGGAGATGCACGCTGTGGTAGCAGCAATCTTTTTGACATCCGAAGTCCTAAAGAACTCGATGGTAATCCTGCAAAGCGACAGCAAAACTGTTGTATCGTACATAAAAAACGAAGGAGGAAAAAGGTCCCAAATGCTGTTAAAATTGACAAAAGATCTTCTGGCACTGACGGACAGTTTGAATATTGTACTTATCCCTCACTTCCTTGCCGGGAATGTACAACGTGGAAGCCGATTACCTCTCGCGCAATCGCAGGGGCACCGAATGGCATCTCTTGAAAGAGGCAACCACGGACATATTCAGACGATGGGGAACCCCGATGTGGCAAGTTATGTGTCGCTAGACTTATTAGACTCCAACACTTGCTTCACCACGCCTTCAGTAAATGCTGGCGATACGATCTAGCGTGGATATTTCCACCGCCAGTGCCTCTACCTCGAGTGCTGCACCATCTCAACTTATCCCAAGGGAAGTTCATAATAATAGCACCCAGGTGGAGGAAGCCTTTTTGGCGCCCGGATTTGAAAGGCCGAGCACTTGCACCCTCGCTACCAATACGGAATCTAAACAAAACCCTGATAAATACCGTAACGGGTCAACCTCCTCCTCAAGGGCAGAAATTACAGTTGGAAGCGTGGCTGATTTTGGCTGCAAAACACGAGACGAAAAACAACTTATTTCGTCGTGTTTGAGAGCTTCAACAAGGAAAACATATGCCCCTATTTGGTATAAATGGGTAAATTGGTCAACATAGTAATATAAACTGTCGATTCCCGGCTCCTCCTGATGAAGCTAGATTCTTAGCAAACCTATTTATAAAGGATCATCTGGCATAGATATCTATATATCTAAATCTATTATCTAAATAGATCTATATCTATTTTAGTTCACAAATCTGACATAGCATCAATTTGTGAGGCTCTAAGCGATGTTAAAATTTTATCTAATAAATTAGTAAAACATATCCTTAAAGCGCTAGCTCAATCCTATCTATAGCTAGACCAATCGCGCAGTAATTGCCAGTATGGGAAGCGGGGAAAGTTATAAATTATTTGAAAAGCCTAAAACTAGATGAGCAAAATTTATTTCATAGCTCGAAACACACAGCCACAATAATTTTATTGGCTTCTGGGCATAGAGTTCATGATTTGACTCTCTTGCTTTTTCGAGCCTCAGCATTTTATTGATAACGGTGATTCCATCACTTTGCATCCGGGTTTCGGTTTTAAAACAGATACAGGAACGTATAGACAGTCAAGTTGGACGTTTTTATCGTGCCCGGAGAAGCATCTAAATCCCTTATTTTGGCTTAGGACACTCATAACTGTCTCTAATAATAGATGAGGCTCCTTGACAAATTTGTTTATTACAACCAGATATCTTGTAAGACCAGCTACGCCCACAATTGTTGGGGGCTGGGTCAAGAAACCCCTTTTGGAATCAGGTATCGAAGCATCTCGTGGTACTTGATCAGCTGTTGCTTCGCTAAATTGTTTTAGAAACATAAATGATATTCTTGGTTAGGCAAATTGGCGTCATGAAAGTACATTAAAGATATATTATTGTCAAAATCTAAATAATAATAGTCAGAATGCTGAGACTCAATCAGAAGTCTCTTTCTCAGTACTTTCGGCCGCTTAATGATTAGCCAAGTATTCTACTTCATTATAAACAATAAAAAATTTTGTTATTATGTTTATTAAATGATGCTAAAGCTTAGGCTTTAATTAGCTTGTATTGTTTATTTCATCATGATTCTATCGGATATAAATAATTCAAATCACATTGTTGCGTTTTTTAGTTATTAATATATAACTTTACAAGCCACCAGGAGATAACAAACACGTCTCTCATAATGGACCTCGGACGTCAAACGGAACACATAATATAGAAATTTTACCTAAAAATAAAATTTGTATTATGTTTCCTAAGACGTCCGAGGTCCAAACAAGCTCTTCCTGGTTCTCTTATTATGAGACAAACAATGAACAAGAACTCTGGCGGCTTGCTTTAGCGCGATAAAAAGTTAGTTCCAGTTTCAAACGCTGGGCGCTGGCGGCGGTGTCACGTGGTGGGAAAAGGTCGGATACTAGCGATTTGGGCGGAAAAGGAAACGATGTACTCTCATAATGGACCTCGGACGTCTTAGGAAACATAATACAAATTTTATTTTTAGGTAAAATTTCTATATTATTAGATATAATAATTTAATGATTTGAAGTAGTGTTGGCCTAGTATTGCCTTCATTGTGCGACTCTTATCCCAGAGGTCATAGATTCGAAGACAGGTTTTGCAACACCTTTCCGTCAATGTGCGCTTTTTACACTCGCTTGTATGATGAAAATAAATATCTTGTTGAAAAGGCCATGCCTTACACCCAAAAAGTCAACAGACAGAGAAGACTACTTAACTATTGGAAAAAACAAATTATCGCGAAACAGATACAGAATTCTGAGTTTCAAAGCTTAAAAGGTTACCAGTGGGGCTACCACTGGTTTTTTACGCTAACCTTTAATATTTATAATACTTTGATGCTGTATTTATAACATTTATTTGTGTATTATATCTGTCACCGTAAAATTGTAAATTGTAATTGTATTACGATAAATTGTAAGCAGTACGGTTAGCTTCACAATCTTTCGACAGTTCACAATCTCGCGAGATAGATTACAACCTAACGGTATTTACAATTTTACGGTGACATACTATCTTTACTATACCCCTAAAACCGTCTGTTTCCACTTGAGTCATTGAGTTAACGAAATTATAGTTTTATAAGTTAATATGGCAGCTTCTTAAAAGCCTCTTAATCCTCGCCAACGAAGCTCGTATGAAGAGCAATAAACAGTATGTAGGTGGGAGTGCAGAGAAAGTTTTACCGGATAACTTTGTATGGTATCTGCGGAACAAGCAACAAAGATTGCACGCCGGATAGAGTTACACTTCAAACTGTAGTCTGCACATGCTTTGTAGAAAAGTAAATTGCTCCTTTAGCAGGTTTATTCGAGTGAGGCTTGATAACACATCTATTACTCATATTTTTTAAAGTATTTTTGGAGCAAACTTTTGTTTTGAGTGAAAAGTGTTAGCAGCATTTAGGATAAGACTCAGAAATTAAACTTACCGCGAATCAACACGTTTTTGACACACAAGAGTCACACAACGCTTATGACCGCCTTCCACTGCGAGCGGAACGGACCCCTTACGGACTCGGCTATACACGTAACGATGATTTTCATATAATTATGTGCTCCCATCAAAGCGGAGACGAGCGCAGCGGAGAGAGCGAGTTGAAAGAGTCACATATGAGGTTAGTGAGTTGACCGAGTTTCCCACGAACATAAAAAAGGAAAATGTATAAAGAAAAAACTTTTTAACTGGATTAAAGTTATGCATAATTGTAAATTTATAATAATTCATAACTTTAAATCGGGTAAAACGTTTTTTCTTTAAATGTGTAAAGGTTATGTCAATAAAAGACAATACTAGGAAAATGTATGAAAATCATCGTTACGAGTATAACTGAGTCCGTAAGTTTGGAAAGCATTAGTTTCGCTTTTGAAATCTAACCTAAGCGTCCTTTAAAATAAATTCAAAACGAAGAGGTTATGTTCAACCATATTATGTTTGTAATTTTAATATGTAGTAATAAAGTAGATTCAACGCGAAGCAGACGTTTCATTGCACTAAAATTATACTTAATAGTTAACCAGTCAAAAAGCAACCTTATCGCCACGATCATATGGTCCTTCGAGCCGGATATTGTGTCTACTGAGCTGCATCGAAGGAACAATAGACTACGCATTCCATTGCGATAAGGAACTCGTTTAGCAACTATTTTGTGCAATTTTTAGACTTATAACTTTTGAATAATATTGAAATAGAACGTGCAAGTGACTTCAAAGTGATCAAATAATGGCAAATGTGGAACAATTATTAAGTGTACTTGAGAATAATAATGAACTATTAAAAAAGACTCAAATAAATATTAAAAAATGTGCAAAGGCTAGACTTACGAAAGGTTATCTACAAACACGGATGGAGTGTATAGAAAGTTACTGGAAGACTTATAAAAGTGCACATTTAGATTTAATAAAAATTACACCGCGTGAACAAAAGTCAATTTTACCATATTTTGTCAATGAGGATTATTATTTGATCGAGGATTTATATTTATGTATGGTGTCTGACATCAGGGATATGTTAGAAGGTCTTGAAATTCAAAGAGGACAACAATCCTGTAATCAAGGGAACGGCTCCACTGCAGTCGAACACAACGTACAATCACAGGTTCGACTCCCGCGCATTGAATTACCTATTTTTTCGGGTAATTATGAAGAATGGCCTTCTTACAAAGATATTTTTGTTGCACTGGTACATGATAACACGGCACTGTCTAATGTTCAACGACTACATTATTTGAAATGCAGCATAACAGGTGAAGCAGCATCCTTGTTAAAACACATCCAAATCACCGAGTCGAATTACTTATCTGCTTGGGAGACTTTAAAACTTAGATATGGGAATAAACGTATGATAATTAATTCATTATTTAAACGATTATTTTCACAAAAGAAAATTATGTCACAATCGGCTTTACAATTAAAAGGAATATTAGATACAACAAATGAAGTTTTAAACAGCTTACAAAATCTTAAGGTACCCACAGAGTCATGGGACCCTATAATTGTATTTTTAGTAGTTCAAAGGTTGGATCCAGATACTCACAAAGAATGGGAACAATTTTCGTATGATATAAGTCAAGAAAAATTATCTACCTGGTTTGAATTACAGAAGTTTTTAGAAGGAAAATTTAGAACGTTAGAATTGTTAAATCCACCTTTTAAACCAACTCTCAAGCCGTTAAGAGAACGTGTTTTTCACATGTCTATAGAGAAGACATGTATTATGTGTAAGGAAAATCATAGCTTATGTCGTTGTAAAACATTCTCAAAAATGTCACCTGCAGAAAGAAGTCACTATGCACAACACAACAAACTCTGCTTCAACTGCTTGGCTCCAGGGCATTCGGCATTTAGATGTAATTTACCTCTTTCATGTCGAATATGCAAGGCTCGTCATCATTCTCTTCTTCATCAGTCAACTAAAGCAAATGCATCGGCATCTTTAGAACTCAAGCAACCGATGACATTACCTCAGGAAGAGGAGAAGACTCTTGCTACAATGACAGCTTTACATAATGTTACAGAACATATCAATCTATTAGCAACCGCAATTGTGGTTATAAAGGGAAACTATGGGCACACAACTGTACTTAGGGCGCTAATAGATTCGGGGTCGCAGTCATGCTTTATCACTCAAAAGGCAACTCAAGCACTAAAATTGCAACGCAAACCTGTAAATTTGGTCGTCACAGGTATGGATAATATGAAGGTAAACATCAAACACGAAGTCAATTTTGATTTATTATCACGCTGGGAACCTAACTTTGAGCTACCAATACACGCCTACGTGATGTCACAGCCATTAAAGTTTAACATACCTTCATCAGAATATTTGCAACAGGAACTGCGTCACTTTGAGAAATTGAATCTAGCAGATCCAAATTTTATGGATTCCGGAGCATTGGATTTGCTATTAGGGGTGCAAGAGTATACAGCAATTCTTAAACAAGGATTAATCAAGGGTCCATCAGGCACAATATGCGCACAGAAAACCAGCCTGGGATGGATTGTGATGGGTGGAATAAACATCAACATGAAACCAAAGCATAAAGCCATAATGGCAATGAATATCACAACTGATGCAAGTTTTAATGATTTAATTAAAACTATTTGGGAGATAGATACAGACACAAAACGTAATTTAACTAAAGAAGAATTGAGATGTGAAGAATTTTATAAAGAAACTCATGCTAGGAATAACGAAGGAAGATATATAGTTAGATTACCCTTTAAAACTGAAGCACCATTGTCATCTGAAGGAAATACAAAAGAAACAGCAATTAAGCAGCATTAAATCCAGAATGAAAAGACGAATATCTGAAAGTAATAAACGAATATAAAACATTAAATCACATTGAAGAAGTACCTGAAAAAGAATTACATAAAAAATCAGTTTACTTACCTGAAGTCGATGAAGAAAACATAATCACGAAGCGGAATATCCTCTCAGATATACAAAAGTTGTTCGACCCTTTAGGTTGGATCGCACCTAGTATTGTTCAAGCTAAAATATTAATTCAAAAACTATGGCTTGAGAAGGTTGATTGGGATGAGGATCTTAACATTTTTCTGAAAGAAGAATGGTTGAAGATTCGCCGAGATCTTATGAATGTGAATAACATTTCTATCGATCGATGGTTAAGTACTTCATGCTCCAACATGGATACAATTCAAATTCATGGTTATTGTGATGCTTCTATTTTAGCTTACGCCGCCGTGGTGTATTGCCTAGTCAAGAAAACGGACGGTTCATATAGAACATCATTAATTGCAGCCAGAACTAGAGTGGCTCCCCTCAAGACAATTTCGTTGCCAAAATTAGAACTTTCTGGAGCTTTGCTTTTATCCCGATTATTGAACCATGTAGCACAGGCCATGAGAATACCGATGGAAAGAGTTTTCGCATGGACAGATTCATCTATAGTCATAGCTTGGTTGTCTGGTGAACCCACGAAATGGAAGCCATTTGTGGCCAATCGTGTAGTAGAAATTTTAGCAAATCATAAAAGAGAACAATGGCATCATGTCCAGTCAGAAGAAAATCCAGCAGATATTGCATCTAGAGGTATGTTTATCTCCGATTTGAAACACTGCAACCTTTGGTGGAAAGGACCTACTTGGTTACAAAAAGGAGAAATCATCTTAACAGACGAGAACATATTTACAACAGATCTAGAAAAGAAAAAGGAAAGAATTAAAACTCTCATATTGACAAACATTAAAGAAGAAAAAAGATTTTCTGAAAAATTTGAAAGATTTACTACCTTAAATGAACTATTAAGAACCATAGCTTTTTGTAAAAAGTTTATCAAGTTTAAAAGGGATAATAAAAACATAATTATCACAACAGAAGATATAGAAGAAGCATTAGTAACATGTATCAAAATAGTGCAAAATGAAGAATTCGAAACTGAAATAGATTCGTTAAAGAAAAAGAACAATATTAAAAAGAACAGTAAATTGAAGACGCTTAATCCATTTTTAGATAATAATGGAGTGCTCAGGGTGGGCGGAAGATTAGCAAAATCAAGTTTAGAAGCAAATACTAAACATCCTATAATCATTGGAAACAACAACACTCTTGTCTCACTTATTATCGCCGACGCTCATAAAACAACATTACATGGAGGTATTCAGCTAATGCTTTGTTATTTACGCTCTAAATATTGGGTATTGCGTGCAAAAGACATGACAAAGAAGCATATCCATCGATGTCTAATTTGCGCTAAGGAAAGTGCAAAGGTAAAAACTCAATTAATGGGTGATTTACCTTCCGTTCGTACTACACCTTCTCGACCATTTATCAATGCAGGTGTAGATTTCGCTGGTCCATTTCAAATTTTGATGAACAAAGGAAGAGGTATCAAAACAAACAAAGCCTACGCTGCGATTTTTGTCTGTATGTCTACTAAAGCAATTCACTTAGAACTAGTCGGTGACATGACGTCAAATTCATTCATAGCTGCATACAGACGATTTACATCAAGAAGAGGCAAATGCGCACATCTTTGGAGTGATCAGGGAAAAAACTTCGTAGGAGCAAACAAAGAGTTATGTAAAGCATGGGAAGAAGCAAAATTGCAATTTGACCAAGAAATCATAGACAGCTTAGCAAATGATGGCACTCAGTGGCACTTCATTCCTGCATACTCACCAAACTTCGGAGGACTCTGGGAGGCTGGAGTTAAGTCAATGAAGTATCATTTAAAACGAATTCTTAATAACAACCTTACCTTCGAAGAGTTGTCCACTGTATTATGTGAAATCGAAGCCTGTCTTAACTCACGGCCACTCTGCCATATAAGCCAAGCAGATGATACTCTTGATCCACTAACACCTGGACACTTTCTAATTGGTGAAGCCCCAATAGTTGTACCGCATCCAAAGTTGAACGATATCAAAATTTCGCAGTTAGCCCGTTGGCAATATACACAAAAGCTATTAAACGATTTTTGGTGTCGTTGGCAAAGTGAATACTTGACCAATCTACAGCAACGGCCAAAATGGTTAAAAAGAATAGAAGAATTTAAAATTGGTGATATCGTACTGATAAAACAACAAAATTTGCCACCTGGAAAATGGATCCTTGGACGAATTACTGAAAAACATCCAGGATCAGATGGTGTAACTAGAGTTTATAGTGTTAAAAATGGAAATAATATTGTAAAACGATCTGTATCTAATCTTTGCTATCTCCCAATTAATGAAGCTTAAGTGCCAAATTGTTAAAGTATATTAAGGGTTTGCATGTAATTTTTTGAAAGGACATTAAAGGTCCTTTGGTGGGCGGATATGTTCAACCATATTATGTTTGTAATTTTAATATGTAGTAATAAAGTAGATTCAACGCGAAGCAGACGTTTCATTGCACTAAAATTATACTTAATAGTTAACCAGTCAAAAAGCAACCTTATCGCCACGATCAGGTTACGATTCCGAAAGTATTTTCATTATTTCCTGAATTAAAAAAAAAGTGTGTGTGTGTCAGCTACGACGCACGATTGGAGTTTACTCCTTACGAACGATAAAATGGCGATAATGTTCTGTGGCTGTCGACCATATTTTCATACTAAAGGTGGTAAGAATATATGTTTTTATAATATAAATGTTTGTAGTAGTAATAAAACGTACCTACATCATCTATGCCCAAATAGGATTTTCTTTCTGTGACCAAAGTTACCTTTATAGTAAGAGAAGAATAAGAATGAACAATCTTTTTAGTTTTAATTTCACTGACCATTACTATTGACAAAACTCTATGGCACGCTAGACAATCTACTTTTATTTTTTACACCTGTCAACACTGACAATGTTGTAACGTGGCTGTCAAAACGTGAATTCAAAATAAAAAAGTCTGTGTAATGTATTCCATCTCATTCTTTTACACGTTCAATCCTACAGATAGTTTGTCTCTTTCTACATAACGCCTCAAATTTTCGTGTTACACATAACGCCTCAACTGTTCATGTTACACTTGATTTTACTCCTCATAAAATTTCCGTACCGGGCCTTATAACTCAAATCGTTTCTTAAGGAGTAAACTCCAAAAAATTATAAACCTAATAAGAAATATCTAAAATTAAAATAGAATAAACATATCATATATAGATATTAAGATTTTTATTTAGTCTTCTCATCCACGAGAATAAGTCACGCTTGCTAAATCCGTAGAGTTTCAGGGGTAATGTTTTGTCTGTAGATATATTTGGTGTCCCCTGACCCACTTTACAAGCAGAGCGGAAGGTGCCGGCGCGTCTATCGATATTGGTTCAACTGCGTTGTAGATTCTATGACGTTCATACTTATGGTACGTATTTTACGTTTACAAATCTTGGATGGTTGATATGTGTAACGCGAAAGCTTGCATTTGCTAATATATAATTAAAATTAGTAAAAAATCGCAGTAGTGATGTGTTTTCAGCACAGCGTAAGCCCAATTTGACAATTTGACACTTTAGTGAAAAGACTCCTACTCCTATTTCCTTTTTTAAATATGAATAGTATGTCTGTCAAATCTAGAATAAATTGTTCGTACTTTGTCTCGCTAAAACTCGTGAATGGCTGGACCGATTTTGCTTATTTTGATCTTGAAATATTTGTGGAAGTTCAGGAAAGGTGAGAATCGTATAATATATAAAAAACATAAGCTGAAGTCATTTATTTTTCCAACAATAAGTTTCTAGTTATAAAACATTTGATGTCCTTTGTTTTTTTGAAATAAAAAATGATCAAAGTTGGTCTATTTTTTTAAATTTGTCTATTTCAAGGTATAACGTTTGGACGTTCCCTTTAATATGTTTTGAAAACAGTTTTTTCTTTCAAAACAGATCTGTTTCAGAAATAAAAAAGTGGTAGTTGGTGTTCGAAAAAAGAAAATAAATAAATACATTTCAAGCCGATCTTACAGAAATATATGTAAGTGATGCGAAATTCACCGGGTCATCTAGTAATAAATAATTAAATAGATTAAACCATATTTTAATACTACGAAAATGCATTATACTAAAGTCTTTATAATTGAATCTTAGACGACAAATTCTACTTATTTTTGCACCTTAAACTTCATTACGTGTAAAATTCGATAAAAACCTACAAAAAAGCAAGAGTACTTGACAAAAACCGTAAAAGGGTGTATTTGCGTAGTCATCCAGTCTCGCAGGAAGGTTATCAGCTGCTGAAGGATGCTGAGCACGCGTATTGGCTACTCTAGTACCCTGCATACTCCGCTTACTGAGATAATATCCTTAGGATTGGGTTACAGTCATAAGAGGGTAAACAAGCGTTTTCCAGTATGGTTCGGTTACGAAATCCGAGCCTACAGTTTGCAGATAACTTTTAGGGCGAGAGGTTTTTCTTATCCTGATTCAATGGAGAGAAACAAAATCTTCATTTCATTCTTCAGACCTCAGATTTGAAGTATTTTATTATTTATTAAGCCGTATAGCTTTTGTAGTTGAAGTTGGGTTATACGGTTTGTTTCGGTAGGTACAGATTTTTATCATATTAGCATTTTATTAATTAAAAAAATGGCACAATTATATAGTAGCTCATCATACAGATGCTGGTCCCTGGTGGAATAGTTTTATAAACATTTTAGCCGGCAATTCAATTGTGTAGAAGCACTTTACACTGTCTTCTTCTTTGGTTTATAGGGACTCGGTAATCTTTGGGATTGGGTTCGTGACCACCCAGTGACTCTTTATACCTAAAAGTTACCATTATGTGGTGTAAAGTACTGGAAAGTCGTAAATAATATTAACAATAACGCGTAATTCAATCCCCGCCCCGCATCGTAACGTTTTACAAATAGAAAAAAAATCGTTACGCTTGAACGCTCTTTAGTTGTATGACAAATTTAAGTTTAAAACGTGTTCCGCTACTCCCGTCAACCGCACCTGTAATCTTAATGTCGTTAATGTCCTACATATATTAGCAGACACAGGTAACTCCGTATCGCGATTAGAGACACGGAATATTGCCCTAAATTGTAATTTATACTTGTACTTAGAAGACATACCCGCTTCATGTACCGGCAATTTGGAGCAAATTGTTCTGTGCTACGTAGATTATAGCGGGCGGCGCTTAACCGCGGTTTTGTCATTAGCAAATTATGGTGATTATGTTAGTTAATTGAATACATATGATAATTTAAGTGTCTGACTGCCATTTACATTATTATTGGTGAGATTTTAGCGTTGACATTGACCTATTGAAACCCCTTTTTTTAATTAAAAAAAGGATTTATTGTGACGAATAAACTCAAAAATATTCATCCTTAGAATCCCACATTAACCTACATATCCCAAGTGATATTTTAAAAAATATATCCGTGCGAAGTCAACATAAACATAAATTTAAAACACAGTTAAATAAATTTACTATGTAATAGTCCAGGATTTATGAATTTCAATTTGAGAACTAATAACATTACATAAATTAATTCTATCCTTTGTTGTGCTAATGTAATAGCTTCACACTATTGTTATTTATAATCTGCGCCTAACAGTAATTAATGGAAACCATTTAAACCCATATAATACTAGTAACAATCCTTTATCACTAATATCCTAATAGCATATACATTATACATACACGTTATATATCTATTAAATGTCAATTTGTATGAATAATAGCAGTTCTAAGAGGTCACTACTGGTTAACGGTTGCTTAATCAGTCGTCTACTTTTTATATGGAACAGTGGGCTATTGACATTCACACATGACATTTCTTATTAGATCTTGTTTGTGAAGTTTCTTGAATGATAGTTCCATATAGTTGTGGTGCGTGGCAAAAGTGCTGCTTGTGGAACGCTGATGCGGAAATAAATTTCATATTTTGCCTCGATATCTCAATCTATATATATAAAAAGAAAATGGTGTTCGTTTGAGGCTCTTTCACGCTTAAACCACTGATCGTATCGACATGAAACTACCACCATTCGATGGTTCCTAGATGGTTTATGGCTATTTTTTTTTTAATTCCAACGTTCCTTCATTTTTTTATTGCTGTTTTACTTTTATGAAAATTTTTCCCGCTAATAAAAACAAAAGAGGCTTCCTAGAACCTCTAAACGTCAACATCTGTTAAAAACTCGATTTTCGAAATATTTCAATTTTCTTAGCGGGAAGTTAAAAAGAAGAATAATAAAAATATGAAAAAAAAGAAAATAATGAAACATAAAATTTATTTTAATTCGTCCAGCAAAGCGGGCGCGAAACGGCTAGTAATTAATAATTAGTTAAGGATTTAATTTGGCGCCTGGTAAATAGTAGCGGTGACCTCAGAGCTGGTGCTTTCCTGGCTCAACTAATACGTATCGAAATACAACGAGGAAATGCTCCTAGCGTTAAAGGTATACACAGGGACCAAACTTTTTAAATTTGTTTTAATTTTCTTTTTAATCATTTTTATTAGTTAGTTTACACATGTATTTTTTCACCATTTAGTGGACAATAAAAGTACACAAGAGGCTGTATTTAATATAAGGTATAGTAACTGTTCATCAGCGCGAACATTTTCCTAGATTAAGAAAACTCATTACAGTAATTAAGTGATCCATTTAATTTTCCGAGGACAAAAAAAATAGGGGACACGAATGATGCGGTGTTTGCGTGTCCGAAATGAGTGATCGCAATACTGCTATTCATTCGCTAATTAAAAGACTTGCTTTTGCTTACAAGAAATGATTTACAATTATATTAATGACTCCCAATTAACAATGCAAATTGTTCGGTACGATATCATATATAGAGTGGCGGATATCAAGAGTGGCGGAGAGTTTATTGCCAGTTCTTCTCTTCCATTCTACGTCCTTGATTTGAGAACTGGCAGTAAATGTAAAATAAGAAGCATTTAATGTATATTTCTTTTTTGACGTTCATAAGTATACATATTGTTACCTATATGAATAAATGGTTTTTGATTTGACTTTGACTTGACTTGATATGATAATTTTTTTAAATATTGTTGCCTTTATACCATTTGATTAAGAGAATATTTTAAATGATAAGTATAAATATAATTGCAAGTTAACATTAGTAAACGTTCAAATATTGTACTTAGACAAACTTGGAAATCCTATTTCATGTAACATGAATTTGTGAGTAAATTTTTAATTTAATTAATACACTAAGACTTTTATAAAAAAACTTTATACAAATTTCTGGTATTTTTTTGCCTGCACACAATATTAAATTATCTGGCAACACTCGTACTTCGGCATGTTAAACAATATTTTAAAGATGGACTATTATATTATCCGGCTACAATTGTTGGTAATTTGTCTTGATAAAGTGATAGGTCAAAACCATTGAGGCAAGCAGTTTGGTCTTGAAAGTTTGTCTAAGTTCTATTACACAGGTGGAGGGAAGTGCAGTCGAATATTAATCGAACTGTTACAGTGAACTACAGTTTCTTAATGCAAGTTTAATGAGTCCTTGGATTACACAGATATTAATTGAAATTACAGTTATATTATCTGTGGTTAACGTGAGTATTATTACAAATGAATTTTCTTTCAAGTACATGGCTTGTTGCTGTTCAATAGGTGGGCAAAAGTCAGGGCATAAGGTAAGCAAAGAGGTTTAAAATCGTACGAGCGTCAACCATAATTACATTTTTGGAATAACAGTCTTGACTAGTGCAAGATATCCCACAAGTTAAAATGGTGACAGCTAACTTTAATAAGAAAGGTGTAGCTAAAAAACAATGGTAATGCGAATTTATAACATTTGGTTACGCTAAAACGTTGGATACCACGAACTGTTGTTCGAAAATAAAATGTATTATTTTTTTCGTACTTTTTATATCCTATCTGTAACAATATATTATCCAAAATTACTAATCCACCCTTTTTGTAGTCACCAAAATAATAGCACATATTAACGGCCACCATTGGAGGAAGTTCGAATCTCATATTAGATTTGCCATCATTTTATTTATATTTCAAATTAGTATTTTTTGTTTTAGAATCTTTAGGAAGCATCAAGCTAAGTATTATTGTTTTTTTTATTAATTATTGAAATTCTCGCGTTCAACATTATTTGCATGATTCGACATTTGGATTGCTAAGCGTAAGCTGGATCCAGAAGATCTCTAACGAGAAAGTTCTTAAACGAGTTGAAATGTCGAAAAAACTAATGCATTTAAATAAACAACTGAAATTTGCGTATCTGGGTCTCGTGTTGCGCCATGCTACCACCTCCTTCAATTAATTTTAATGCGTATTGGTAGAAGGAAGAAATCATGGCTTCGCAACGTTAGGGACATTGCGACTGCGCAAGAGTTGCTGCATTTGGCACAGGACAAGACACGCTTCAAGAGTCTGACGGCAAATATCCAGTAATGGAGAGGCACTAAAAGAAGAATAATATTCCTATTCGTAATAGGTATACTATTAGGTAGGAGTATTTTTTAACCTATCCTAATCTAAACAAAATCTTAATCTAAAAATGCGCTAGACTATCCAAAATTCCGCTAAACGGTTACGCTCCGAACCTGACATGTAGCTATTTGATTATTGATGAAAAATATAGGATTCAACAAAATAAACTGTAATATTAGATAAGAAAAGCTTCTAAAAATCCAGTTTATGGGCTCGCTTAAAACAATAAGTACAATAAAGGTACAAGAATTTTACGTCTGCTGGTAAACTGCCAATTGTGTTTAGTACTGGATGGGTTTAATATTGATTTTGTTGTATTTTTATGAAAGTCTATATAGAATAGATGTTCCTGGTTCTCTTATTGATGCAATAATAATAATAAATCATTTATTTGCAAGAAAGTGGTACATTTATATCGATCAATTATAAAAATCCGCACAATCAGCCACACAAAATTAGGCATGCAAATGTCACATTAATTTTCATTAAGTTTCAGTAAGAACATCTGTCATAATAATAAGTCAAGCTATTTATAATTAATTGTTGTCAAACTTATGGGCCAAATATTCGCCCATGCTATAAAAGCACCTTGACTTTAAAAACTTAATCACCTTCCCCTTGAAAGGATTCCTCGGCAGTGATCTGTAACTTCTAGGAAGGTGATAAAATATTTTTATAGCCATGGTGTATCAATTTTTGACTATAACACGGTGCAACATGCAGGCACCCACAGCCGTGTTGGATATATACATAATTTAATGTAAGGATGTAATGATGAGGCAAGTAATTCTTAGGAACCTAAAAAAAATAGGGCATAACCAGGGCCGTCTTAGACTAGGCTGGGGCCATTGGGCACACAAGAATTTGGGGCCCTTTTGGAAAGTAAAAAAAAGCTAATTATAATAAAAAAATTACTAAGTATGACCATTTATTATTATAGGTCATCAAATACAGTATGATATATTATGTCATTAATGATATTAGAATACTGCTAGTTTTTTGGTTACGATTACGATAACGGTTTCTTTCGAGATTTCTGTTGAGTCTTCTATTATATATATCCTTATTAATAAAATTAGTACAGTAGGAATAGGCGCAGTTATCGATATAATGGCGTAGTATATGCCTTGTAAATACCTTCTGATAAGATTACTAATTTGTGAAAAAAGTGTAATGTGCCCTTCAAAAATGTTTTGAGAATAAATGTGTGTGAGTTATTGTCGGTCCTTCGGGGCCCCCTGAGAATGGGTGCCCTGGGCACGGGCCCCGTGTGCCCTTATGGTGAAGACGGTATTGGGTATAGCCGAGATTCGTAAAGCAAAATACAAGTGTTGGCATGGCATTACACCTGGCTAATATTTCTCAAAGTATGTATAGAAGGGCCATTATGTTATACCCTAGGGCGATATGGTTGTTTAGATTCTATAAATTCTATAATGATATGTGTATAGAATATGATGTCGGCCTGGGGGATATAAATCGTGATTTGGTCGCAACCTTTCTGTACTGTTGGTAGGTATTATAAAATAATGTATTGAAGCAAATAGTGTATTTCTAAAATATAAATTAAGTCAAAATAATATTACTCATTCTGTAATAAATATTTAGAAAACAAATATATTAAAATTAAATATAAATTTAATTAAAAGCATTTTACTATCTTTAAGACAAAACGCACTAAACATTTTAATTTAATGAAAAAAAAAATTATTTAAATTGCAAACAATCGATCTTTAAATTGGTATCGTGTCAATTCTAGTCAAATCATTTATTTCAATTAGGCCTATTAAAAAGGCACCTTTGAAAGTCAAAATTATAAGTTAAAATTATATTTAAAAAATTACACTAAAAACCTTTCAAAAGGTAGTTTCATATGGAGAAGAATGGGCAGGAAACTCCATACATATTTTACTTTGTATATATATTTACCATCTTTCTTTACCAGTCATCTTCTCTTCTCCGTCATTCCTCATATCATGTTTGCCTGTAAGTGGCTGTGACAGTGACATGAAAATAAAAACATCGTCATTAATGGATGTTTTTTCCCCGCTTGAACCTCACAAGCCTTGATATACCAGCTACGGACTAAAATTTTTGAAGCAGATATTATTACCGCGCGTACTTCAATTACCATTAAGAACTCGTTCCGATACGACGCAAACAAATGACTTCTATGAAAAACAAAAGAGAATGAATTGCTTTTTATTATTATTATAACTAAAGACTGAGCTGCGCTTGAGTATTTTTCCAATGAGAATGTATCCCATTACCATTATATATCTATATTACATCTCTCGTATATATAGACAAAACAAAATATAACAATCATAATATCAGTTTGGTAGAAATTCTAATAAAGATAAAAATATGCTTGTTTTTCGATTTCGCCTTAAGACGTAGAAATAATATGTTTTTCTTTTAAATTGAAGTTTTATTCTTGGTTATTCTACATGTAAACGCAAAGTGACGTCTTACTAATGGTACGTCAACAAGACATAATAGATCTTATAAAACAATGATTATGTTCTTGAGACGTCTGGACGGGAAGTTTATTATGCTGTTTTCCGACGATTAGTATTACAATTGTTTAAAATAAAATTCGTTGTTTATAAGCTTCTGTGTACTTTATAAAGCACACACATTTCTTTTAATCTTTTTTATTGCCCATTTGTAGCCAGAAGGACTCACTTTGCTTTATTTATTATTATTATATAATGTAGGACCTGAGGTATATATACGGAAAGCTAATATTTAACTCTTCAATTGAATTTTTTTTAAAGTTAATATTTTATTGATTACAATCAAATATACAGTATTTACAATTTTCTAAAACTTCAACGTAAAAATAATTTTTTTTAAAAATAAAATCAAAACAAATTTAAAAAGTTTAGTCTCTGTGGCAGTGTACCTTTAACACTGGCATTATAAGCATTATTGTAATAATTAATTGCGTTATACAGCTGTACTTAAAGTCGTCCATTAAATCATCCCAAATACTTGTTTTCAAAAACTACTACAAGTCCTAAATGACAATAATTTTCCAATTAGATAAAGAAGTAAGGATGCATAGGGCATTAGATATATTATTGAATATATGTTTACCTTCCAATCGGATCTATTGTGAAGTTATTTGAATCATTCTAAATGACTTAAATACCCCTTAACTTATAAACAATGTTGAGCATGTTATTAAGGCATATTTTCTTTACATTATTACTAGTTAATTTGCTTTATTTCCAATCAAATTCAGTACGAAAAGCACACGTTTATATGCTTAAATAAACAATTATATAACAAGGTGTTAACTATGAACATCAATGACGTACGCGATAAAATTAATCAAAGGGCGATATCGGTTCATTTCACACACAAACGCTTGCGGTGTCGGATGCTTTATAAAGACGTGATTGCGAGATAAGCAGTAAAATTAGTGAAATGAAATAATTCTATTGGGCGTGTTCTGATAGCATTGATTTCAGTAGGATTTTTCTAGTATTCTACATATATTCAAACCCCAAACTTGTACAACCACGTTTGTTTTGATAGACCAAACAGGCGCACACGTATTGTGGATTTCAACAAAAAAACATAATAGACTTTTTTTTAAAGATAAACTTATTTTGTGGTGAATGCCTGATATTATTAGAACCGATGAATATGGTACATAGCAATTCTTGCATCTGTTTTATGATCATTTGTCAATCTAAGGTTATCAGCTTTATGTGCCTGACACACACCGTCGACTTTTTGGATCTAAGGCAAGCCGGTTTCCTCACGATGTTTTCCTTCACCGTTCGAGCGAATGTTAAATACGCACATAGAAAGAAAGTCAATTGGTGCACAGCCTGGGATCGAACCTACAACCTCAGGGATGAGAGTCGCACGATGAACCCACTTGGCCACAGTGCTTAGTATGTAATTAAAGCGGCTTTATTATTATTATTAATTACATACAATTTCTTAGTCTAATATAAAGATTTTCAGTCTGAACGTAAAGTGCATAACCAACTAAACTAAGGCACTTAAGAATATCTACCTTTTCTCCCTTGTAAGTAATGTCAGCAATACCTCGGGATTAAATCCCACGCTGGCACAATCAGGAAAGGAGTTTATCACTTTAAGTGTCCCTCATCGTGTGCTCTTCGAGTTAATGTACTATTATTATTTACCACAAAGTGCATCTCTGCACTTTAGTCATTTAACTTTCATACTGTGTAGTAAGCGATCAATGTATAGCCTTCAACTTATAATATTTTATAAGCAATAATATGGTACAAAAATATTATGAGTCATATATTTCTAATTCTAATATTATTTGTAGTGATAAAATATCTCATTATTAAAATATATTATTTCGTTATCAAAATAATATTAATTATTATGTTTCACGAAAATAATCAAAAGTAGTACAAGAAGTCGATTTTTAAAAAATCTAGTGGCAAGACCTTTAAATCTTTTCTATAAATTATTATAAATCTTGATTGTTTTGCGGTAGGTACTAGTGATAGGTGAGAGACTATCGACATACAGTCTTATATGAATAACTATCTGGCAATTGTTTTGCCATATAGAATATAAACATAGACAATAGACATGCTGTCGTTGTCATTTTTGTAGGCATTATCAAGCTCCACAACTTTTCTCTTGGACTCAATCATATATCGCTCCGAAGAAACCTTTTCAATAGACCATTTTTTTGCCCAAATAACGTGGCTTTTAATTGGTATTTTTTCCTAAAATTCAAAAGTAGATTTAGAGATTACACTTAAAGTATCTTGTAAAATAAAATAGTAGTAATTTCTTGCCAATTCTTCTTATCCCTTCTATACCCTCGATTTAGGAACTGGCTTTAAATTTAAAGTAATTTTGTTTGAAGTTGAACGTGTATAGAATTTACCTAAATAAACAGATATAAGTAAGTATGAGCGGCATCCAAAGTTAAAGAAGCCATGATAATCGCCAACCTTAGAACGGAGATGACACTTTTAGAAGAAGTAAGTATACTGTTTATGATAAAAGTGTAAAAGTTTAATCATACCTTCACGACAGAATTCAAAAATGGAACATACCTAATGTTCCATTTTTGAATTCTGAAATGTACTTGAAATTAAAACTATAATCCGTACAGCAATTTCCCAAAATAGATTGAATCACGGTTGTGTTTCTTCCATTTATCCTGCGATATACATTTTACAGAAAGGTGATATTTTGCGCCGTTCGCACCCTTTCTGTGAAAATACAATATTTGAAGAAAAATAAAACCATTTGTTCCCTTCTGTACGGGAACATTTATCTTCATAATATTACTCATGCGAGCCATGACGCATGTGCTGTGATTAAATATTCATTTCCTTAATATTTACTTTGAAACATATTTTCTTCATTTACACGTGCCATTTCAATTAATAAGTTATTACAGAACACTGTTTACTTTGACAAATAATATCTACACGTGTTATTGCTTTTCGCAAAAGCAATTTAAATAAATATTTTAAAATGGATCAGCAATTTAGTTACCACAGACTGAAAGTTATTACAACAAATTTAAAAGTCAAATATTTTTATACGCCATAGATACGTTCATAACATTCAAACAAATCGCCATAAAAAACCAACCAGTCCTTTTTAAAAGACTAAGTTATTTCGATTCCGGAGGTTTAAAATAAAAAAATAATAAATCTTTGTTTTTAATTTATTTTATTATTATTTATTACTTAAGATGTCATGTGGAACATGGTGTAATGGTTGCAGTTCCTTACAAACTTGTAAAACAAAAAACATGGCGATTAAAAAGAGTGGCGGAGAGTTTATTGCCAGCTCTTATCTTCCGTTCTACGCCCTTGATTTGAGAACTGGCAGTAAATGTCAAATTAGAAGCATTTAATGTATATTGTACGTTCATAAGTGTACATTGTGTTGCCTGTATGAATAAATGATTTTTGACTTTTAAACCCCATCTAGCTCTGAAAAAGAGTGTGAACTTCGCACCGTTTAAGACTCCTCGGTCTAGACTAAAAGGCAAACCCAACGATTATCCAAATACAGAGTGGTTCACATGCAGTTCAAATATTTACCAGCCCGTAAACCGATTCGGTCGCCCCAGTTTATTCCGCACCAACAAACTTTACTCCACCCGTTTTTGTGTTTGTTTTCAACGGCTGAATTTTAAATCAGTCTGAATTCAGATGTTTATTTTAGTTTGACGCTGTTACTCGTAGTCTAATGCCAAACGCGTCCCCATAAATAATATGAATCAAAATCTTATAAAAGGAAACTGATACTGAGGTAACCGTGGTCACGTCCGGCTGCTTCTAACAGCGTCATTTTGTTAAGGCTGGTTTAAACAACGTCGCAAGAACTTTTCTCCTATAATTTCTGTGAAACAGTTATATAATATACAAGCTGCTCCCACTTTAAAACCGTTTTAGTAGCTACATACCAACAATATGGAACATTTTGCTATGAACTTCATATGAAATTTCTTTTCTATAATAAAACCTAAGTACTAAATAAAACGAAATTATTTATTTTTGTGTCTTTCCAATTTTTCTCTTCATAAAAGTCTTCCAGTTTTGCGCTTAGCAACATATCTTGCGATTGATTTTTATTTATAATATAACCATCCCACATACAAGAAAGTTTCTTTTAATTAGCATTGATTGAACGGAATGCCTTATCGTATGTCTGTGATTGGACTATAAAAACCTACACACCACCGGTCTGACTAATAATGCACTAATAAATAGGTTAATTTGGCACTGTGACAACGCATATGTTTTTTAGGAGTTAGCATTATTAAAAAAAATAAATTGCGCAGTATAATGATAAAGCTTCTCTTTTTAGTAAAATATTATGAAAGTATTATTGGTATAAGAACGCATTATGCTAATAAAAGATATAACTGGCAATAAACAGCTACAGATTAGGCAGAGCTATAAAGTGGGCTGTATTGGCCCACCAGTTGGCGAGATGCCAAGCGGGTCGCGGGTTCAAATTCGGCCGTAATAATTTCAATTGAACGTAATGGTCTATTTATTAAGTTCAAATTAAGCACGTTCTGAAATTGCAGCAGATTGCTTCTGTTTGTTTTTGTTTGCAGCTTTGCGTTTATCTGGTTTCAGCAGTGGTTTGCTATTTGTAACGACCTTCACGATTTATTTGTAGCAAGAAATTAACTATACGACAACACCGGGTTTGATTTCCAGCTATACAATATTTTTTTCGGGTTGGTGAAAAGGCTAGGTGCTATAAAATATATATGTAATAGCCAAAGATGTTTTAACCACTATTTTATTACTATATTTACTATTATCTAATGTAATATATAAAAATACGTTTATAACGGTGTATTTTTCTTTATTTTATAAATCTATACCATGTGTAAGTAGTACAAAGTAATAAATTCAGCTACACAGTACTGTTTGCTGGAGGCTTAATGTCAGTAAGGCGTCGATAAGTCCAATTTGCTTGTATCACGTACGCGATGCGTACGGGCTTTAAAGAACATCATCAAAATCCACTTCAGAGCCTTTTTCTTAAAAATTACAGTATCTAAGGTGATCCTAGATAAATTGATATTTAAAATTTGTACATTACAGCGAAATCTTATTACGTTTTATACTACTGAGGAAAATCTAGGTGAATTATTTAACACCGCGGAGGCACTCAAATGTAGGTAGCAAATATTACCTAGACATCACTTTATTTTTACTACTAGATTTTTTGAAGTGAAACTTCATTATCGGGATTGGAAAAAAATTTAGTATAACATTTTTTCGTTACGCGTCACATTTTTCGGTTACGCGCACTGTTGCTTTTTGAAGTCAAACTTCTTTATCGGCGTTAGAAAAAAAATTACCGGCACATTTTACCACGGTTGATCCGAAGAGATTCGAAGCCATTCGTTATTATATATACAAAAATATATAATAACGAAAACAATGATAGTATTTTTATTAATATATATTATATATAGTATATTAATTCTATTACAATCAATGAAATTCTGTAATAATCTTAGTAGTAATAAGGTAAAATGAAATAATTTTGTATTTGTATTCATGTCTATGACAATAAAAGCCTTTTGTTAAACTTTATCAAATTTAACTTTATTTAACCAATTTCTGTAAAGTTGCATATAGTAGATCATTTTTCGAACTAGTACACGCACACATTTTTTTGTATTCTATAATCAGATTTCATTATTAACTGTTCAGGCTGCCAATTGGCAATTAAAAAAATCGGTAATTTTGGTAAACACATAAATGATTTATTAGATTTTAAGTAAAGAACGAATCAAAATGTTAACTATATCATTTGGTTGTGCTTAAATGCATTCATAATTAAACCTTATGAAATTCTCAACATAGTGTTTTGTCCGCTATAATGAAATTGCATGAACATAGTGTGTAATTAAATTTGACGTCATTATTTCATGCGTGGACTGGGAAAAGCCATTGTTGACTGTTGACATTTTAAAACAATTTACTTTATTCGTTTCCCTACTAATAATATAACGAAGAAAGATTAGTATTTTGTAACGAATAAACTCAAAGACTACTGAACTGATTTCAAAAAAATGGTTACATAATATAATAATAATAATCTATATCAATAAAAATGAATCGCTATTTCCCTTGGTCACGGCATCACGCGTGAACTGCTGGACCGATTTCGGTAGTTCTTTTTTGCTGTGTTTGATATTGTCAGGAGAAGGTCCTTAATTGAAAAAAATTAAGAAAATTGGGCGGAAACTTAGAAAATTTAAGAATACTTAATCACCTGCGCTTTTACAATTTAAACTTTTTTGATGTAACTTTATGGCGTTTGATTATTTTTTTTAATTATACCAATTCGAAATCAATATTCATAGTTAGGTAAGACAGGACAACGTTTGTCGGGTCCGCTAGTATATAATAATAATATAATTATTAATACCGTGTTTTTATAAACATAATACAGTCGTAATTTTTACGAGTCAAGTTTTCCAAAAGACAACGCACCTGAAGGGGTAGGCAGAGACCACGGATCTCCACTTGCTACAGTCCTGACATACCTCTCTCGCTTCATCCTCTTTCATGACATTGACCATGCATGCTCTTCGGTTATAGGTACCTTGTTCCTTCTCTGACACCTCTTGGATTTAGTCCACGTACAAAAATCATACTAAATAATTATGCGAGCGAAAAGTTTATTGCGCTACATTTATTTCAATAGCTTTTTCTAAAAATATATTATACGAGAATTCATAAACATTTGAATTTATTAAAAAACATATTTCACGCTCAGCGTTTTACATACAATGTACGTTTTAGAGGCGCTATTCGTAACGTTTCATTTTGGCGCGCAGCATGATTGATGGCGCGGGTTGACAGCCGACAGGTGAGCCGACCGCTGTTTTGTCCGTGTTGCCATCGAAAAAAATGTTGCCCAGCGAAAAAGATGTTATTTCTCAATTTTAAAAGAGCGCAATATTGTGGACAAAAGTTAATTATCCAATTTGTCATAAATGCTTAATTGTAATCATTCATCATTACTTACTTTAGTCTGTAATACCTATAAATCGTTTTTAATAAGTTTGTCGACACGAACTGTCATTTTCATACAAATTAAGTTTGACTTTCTACATACACTACTGTTGTACTAAACCCCCAGATTGCTTTGAGTATAGACTACACGATGTACTCATTTTTAAAAAATAGCTTAAAACTATCGCAGAAAGTCAAGTTAATTTTACAGAAATATTCGTGAAACTTTATGAGCACTTAAATCAGAAAATTAACATTTTCTATCTATTCAATTGTACTTGGCTAAGGCCATTATATTCTGCACCTGGGCTGTCGTAAAATACTTCAGCTGTGCAGCTTCAACCCAGTTATTTTCATGTAGAGTTTTTTTAATAATTCTATTTAGTAAAGACTCTTTTCTTCAGAGAAGTAAACTTAGTGTTTTGTGCAAATATAATAATGCAATTAAATAATTGTAGGTAATGAGTAAAGATAATAAATAAAGCAATCCGACTGATAAACACATAAACTATCATTTAATATGGCACACAGATTGTTTTAGTCAAAAAAGTTTGCCAAATCATCTCTAGTAAAACCTTAAGGCGATTTTAAATAAAAGGCCTATTTTTAGAAACGTATTATTTAAAAAATACTTTATTTGTATTAAGAGACATATAAAATAAGATTTATTCCCTGAAGACTTATTTAGTCACGGGGCGCTCTTGTTGCATTGAACATGTAAGTTCGGTAATATTATTTAAGCAAGTGTACTTTTGGCTTCCTTTGATAATTTATTATGCGCTTTGAAATGTTCATACTCCGTATTTCTTACATGAAACTCTAACAGCAATGCACGGTTTCCATCTTCGCACAGAGCAAAAAGTTTGATTAACAACGTCTGCTCCACTTTTTCTGTCTTTAGTTTATGCAGAATATGTTAGTGAAGTTAAATTTTAAATTACGTTTTTTGAAATTTTCTAACGTGATTTATGCCACATGACCAAACGGTATTAAATATACTAGCTGACCCGGTTAACGTTTTGCTATATAAATCCGAAAACTTGCAAATTGGAGTTGGAAGGGTGAACATTATTTGTAATACCAATAGCTTTTAATACATAAAATTATGTAAATATAAACATAATCGCTTAGCGTATAAAAAGTTTTTATATAAAATTGGTTGTCTGTAAAGTCGGTTTACGGACGATAGTTAAACGTGACAACGTTATAACAAAACATTGATGAAATGATTGCATACTATGATGATAAAATTGAATTATCGCTATTTTGTACAGATACAAAGGAGTGAATCCTCGGACGCATAGGCCAATCGAGTAGGAGAGAAAGGTGCGGCGCAGGCGCACAATGAGCGTAACGGGGCAATGAGTCATGCTTTTTCGTGAGTGCAGCCGACGTTCATCGATTTATTAGACGTTGTCACGTCAAATAAAAATAGAGATTTATTCTCCTAACGCTACTAAAATTTTAATAATATAAATATCCTTTAAAATGTCTTCCTCTCGTTCCTCCGACCTAAGGGATACATTCACGGTCATGACTGGTCATTCTAACCACTGACTTGCCAAAAGGCTAGCACCCGTGACTAAGGTCGAAAATTTGCGGCCTGAATAATTTCTAGTATGACGTCATCGTATTGATTGTGGCCACAGAAGTAGACGTCGCTACACTACGATTCTTGGTCAACAAAACTTAATAAATGTGTAGTACTCGGTTAACCACAGATAAAATATATATCTCTCTATCTATCTCATATACTTTATGACTGTGCTTAATGTGTTAAAGCTTACTTTGTAGTATAAGCATTTACATAAAATCTGCGAGGTAGGTACTGTAATGATTTTAAGCTTAATAATTTCTCGACTTCGTTAAGGTGATATCAACTCGCTAGCTAGTTATTAGTTTGTGTGGACTAAGAGTCAATTTGAAAACGACGCAATATTTTAAATAAATTACAACCAAATTTTTTATATTAATCATTATTCAAAATGTATATTTTAGTGTTCTAATAAAACTACTTTAATATATTTAATGGACATGACGTGCTCCACGAGGTCGAATCCTTGCAAAACGACTATTCTAATTACTTGTCCTTAATAATTTCCTTCCTGAATTTGTATTATTACATATAATTATTGTCAGACATGCTTTTGGGTTCATCTTTGTTTGTTTTCTATTCTCTTCCAACTCCACCGGTATTGCGTCTTTTGCATGCGTGCTTTGTAAGGTGGGACGGCAAACGGTCTCTTGTCCTGCCGAGACATCACATTCAAGGAGCCTTCAGATCATTGGGACTTTACAAGGGCATTATGTGGTCCACCCACCGGTTACATCTTACGGTTTACGATCTTAGTGACTAGATCGTTTCCACTCGATGGATTATTATATGTACAGGTTATGTTACTAAAGATGTCATATATAATATTAATAAAATTTAGATAATATATTAGAGATTTCAGTTGGCGCCTGGTAAATAGTACCGGTGACCCTAGAGCTGGTGTCTCGCTCAACGAATAAGTATCGCTATACAACCAAGAAGTGCTGCCAACATTAAAAGTACACCGTACCGTACATCCGTTTTTAATGATTATTACTGGAAGGTTAGAAGAATATTGTAAATACTTTATATCTGTTATTAAATATATTTTCATGTATATATTAGATAACTTTCCCCGAGTTTTTCAACAACCTTGCATTGTCAATAACTTACTATTATTATTGTTTTCTTTTGTATTTACATTATATATTCGCGGATGCGTAGCGGACCCATGAGGCTTTTTCGATACGTAATGTCCGCTCGGGTGTTGTGTGCTGCCCTGCGATTCTGTAACTCACTTTTCGAACTCACATAGCGGTTTTCGCATCGGCGGTCGCTCTCAAATCAGTCGTGAAGCAGTCATTTTATGATTTGGCATTCTGATAAACAATAAACTACAAGCTCCCACCTTTTCAGAATGCCAAATCATAAAATGACTGCTTCACGACTGATTTGAGAGCGACCGCAGATGCGAAAACCGCTATGTGAGTTCGAAAAGTGAGTTACAGAATCGCAGGGCTGCGATGTTGTGGCCTTCTCGATTGTGAGGAGGTTGCATTCTTCTTAAGTTCTCATGTCATTTTCACACGTGCCTTTTTAACATATTTTCATAAGTATTTAATGGGCCTCACTGTGTGATGTTTGAGATAAGTGAAATAAAATAATAAAGTAACATTTGCTAATCAAATATCTTGAATAAGCAAATAAGATTTATACTACACCTCGATCTCCTAGACTACGTACGTATACGTGGCAGGATACTTTATTGGATCACACGTAGCTGTTATTTTGCGAACACTTACTGAAATTTACTTAAATATTAAACAGTATATGCTTGTGTTCTTGCAAATAGTTTGTAAATACTTACAGATATTGTTGTTCTTAGACCATCTTGTATTTAATTTTTTTTAAGAAGAAGAACTTATCTAGCCGGAATTTCAGCCGGTCGTGGTCGTGTGGTGGAATTGTGATATTCAGGGAGGATTCGTTGAGATGTTGAGTATATCCTAAGCGGTCAGAATAGCTTTATTAGCGCGACTGAGGATATGACGTCATCGGAGTGATTGTAGTCATAGATTCTAGATGCCGCTACAGGCCCTTGCGGCCTGGTCCTCCCATTTATATAGATATATCTACACAAAAGAGAAACGGACACTACAAACACAAACGTATGCGATATATTCAACCTTTTGTGATCTCTCAATCCTGATACGTACGCCAGATCCTTTTCTTAGATTTATTGGAAATGTTTATATTATAGTATATTTAATTACAATGATATATATATAATAGTAATCTGCAACATGAAAAATATATGTTTCTCTTTGATAGTAACTTCTTCTGGTGTTACGCTGATACTCTGTGAGAAAAAAAATCCAATAAATCTTAAAGCAAAAGATACCTTTAACCAAAAGAACTTATGCTTTAATATACAATATACATATTATTAATATACATCGTGTAGGGTGTCGCCCCGCTCGCATAAACAACAGATGACAAATGCCAGATGGACAGACGAGTGACAGAGTGACAAGGCCCTTTAGGAAAGAAAAGGGAGGTTGCCATCTTGCACTCTACTCCGATGAGCTTAAAGAAGTTGATGAGAAGATAGAGAGAGTTGGAGCCGGTTGGAGGAGACCTTTACTCTTTAAGAGGTCCTTATAAAAATAAAACTAGTTTTGTATAAAAGGAGGTTTGTGTGTATCATAATTCATAAATGAAGCTTAATTATTTTTATTAAATATCGCCTATGTTCAACCTTTGTAAAGCCGAGAGAAGACCCACTAGCTACCCTTAAAATGTAAATTAGGTTTCCATAAAGGAATTCAAAGTGAAATATTTCTCATTATTTCGCGAAGATTTAATTGAAATAAGCCTTAAATGTAACGCATTTCTCCTAATAACTATGTTAAATAATTGCTCTTATTTAGACATTTGTAATTATTATAGCAATCCGCCAGTCGCGAGGAAAATTGTACAGTTTCTGTTGCTGTAAACACTTTCTCTACCTTATTACAATCCAATAAGAACTATATTCTATTGTTTATGGATTTTACGTACAAAGGCTACGTAAGGAATGGCGAAGTGACATCATTCATTCATTGGTACATTTATTTTATTTCCATAAATTATAGGTCCTTAGGAACTGGAACATGTCGTGGAAGCCAAAAGTTCCGGGTTTAATTAAGTTCAAAACAATATTTTTTAAATATTATTTTAAACTGAATTAAAGCTAGTTACTGCAGTTGGTAAATGATCAAAAATATTTCTCCCATTAAGCGAGTGCAGCTCTGTAGCCTCCATAATATAGTAAACAGCCTCTACGATGGTCATAGGCTACTTGACAGTATAAAAAATGATATATTATTGAAAGTAATATGTATAGAACATGGCTTTAAAAAGCGTTATGGAGTAAAATGACTTGTAAATATTCATTAATTTATCAAAAATATGTTGATTTTTATATGTCAGTTACGTGACTAAACACGGCCACATATAAGTTAAATCGAAGATGGCGTGGCATGTTTGTAAATAATAAGTTTTCGTCGGTCTAATCCTAATACTGTCTTGGAGTTTAATTTCGCCAGAGACTATTTATGAATTATGATCGAAATATAATATGTGTGTATTTGTGTAATTTAAGAATGATTAACACCAAAACAAACTTGATGTTTGTTTACTTGTTGACAGATGACGTACCGTCATAGGAATCAATACGACGCCATCTTGCCTAGAGAAGCGTTTTGGCGGGTTTTTGAAACCAGTAATTTTTAATTTTAATTTCTACTAAAAAGTTCAAGTAACAATTTTTATAGGTTCCATGGACTAATAAATAATGAAAATGGTTTTTAAAATCTTGTCAGTAGCCTTGCAAGAATTATGTTTTATGAATTTTCTTTTATAAGAGTGGTATATGCCCAAAATGATTTGGATCTCCTAAACCCACGAAAACATTTGTGCATTTCAATTGAACAAACCTGGTAAGCCGTAAATGTAGTAGGTATATGAGCATATTATATAACGTTTGTTGTAATATTCAGTGCCTAGAGACAAACTAAGGCAAGTACAATTGCAGGTGAACTAAAGCCGAACACGGCGACATGATTGCGCGTAATTGCTCAATGTTGTTGACAAGGCACAACCCACTTACTATTCAATATTATTATGTATGTATGAGCGTCAATTAATGATATGTTGATAATTTTATCGTATTACTTTATTAGTTAACGACATTTACGATTCATAAGACATTACACGAACTAAGTTTATACAATAGATGGTTCATGGCACCCACTACATACACACTGTAAGTCTGTCACAGTTATTTTAACAATATTTTCTAAGCTAATTGTCAGTGTCAGTGTTAAGTCACTCCAGACTATCTCCATTATTATATTTAGAACATCAGGCAGATGATCTTCAGACTGAGAATATTAAAGGAACCACTAAAATAATGACATGACTCTATGTTTTTTTTCATAAATGAATATTATTATATATAATTAAAGACAAATCTTCATTGTATTACATGACCAGTAAAATTAGAGCAATTATAACTCTTCCGTACAATCACTATGATACAATATTATTAATTTGAGTATCCCATAGTAGGTATATATGTAGATTATGCCATCAAAAACATAACTTGTAAAAAACCAAGTCTCGCAACGCAGTTCTTCTATCATAAAATGTTATGTCATCCATATACATAATACCAAGTTGGTTAATTTATTCAGTCCCTCCATAAGGAACCTTTTGTCTTAATTTATTACGTAATTAGCTAACCTAATCACATCTTAAAGTGACCATATCAATATTACAAATATTTTATGTAAAAACATTGACTTGGCTATCGCATGGAAACACATGTATCTCGTAAGTATTAAATTTTATATCAAATTAGATTATATAGTGTGATTGCCATATATTTTAATATATAGATTGTCAGTGAGTGACAAAATTAAGAAATTTGACTAGTTATAATTCTTAATCTACTGGTTTATATTGAATGAAATTTGAAATATACCGTGATTATACAATCCCTGCTTGGTAACTGAACATTCAACTTAATTTGTTTTATTTTTCAATTAATTTTACCCACAACGAAGTTATAGCCTCAGGGGTCGAAAATGGCCTGAACTGCTTCGAAAAGAAAGTATGGCCACAGGCCGTGCCACGTGCCATTTGCTCGACGTGGCGGGCGCACTGCCGTGGCCAAGATACTAAATTTTTGATTAGACATTATAGCGGTATATTTGAAAGTGTTTATGTACAGTATGGAGCAAGTAAATATGAAGCAGCTAACATAAAAAAGTTATACATCGAATTAATAACCTCCGCCTTCAGATTTTCAAACTCTCAATTTCTGAATCACTTTATACAACCAATGTTACCACTTACTCACTTAGTTAAATATTTACTTTACTTCCAAGACATAGCCATAACGCATAAAGACATAGTTAAAATAAACAATTTCAATAATTAACGGTAATATTAATATTGTTTTATTATGTACTTACAAAATATTATTACGGTACTGGCAAGTTCTATGCGGCAAATTGTCAACTTAATCAGAACTGACGCTACTTCAATCTTCAGACAGCAGACTTCAAGTGTCATTTTTCAATTTTCTTTTTCATTACTCTAGGAAACGGTTGCCGGACAGCTGCGTCGCTGTAATTTTCAAGTTTAATTCTTCAAATTTAATTGTAAGTACACTTTTAATTAATGCCATTACTATAGTTTATTATGCTTCATTTGACAATAATTAAATCTAATGTATTTTCAATCGTAAATTCACCACTGCCATCGTCTCAGCCGTCTTTTGTTACGTTTCCAATTGATAGATTTATCTAGAAATATTTTATAACTCATCTCTGTACATACCTACCACCTTAAGTCGCATTTCAACTCAAAATTTCCACATCTTTCAAAACAAACAAATATCTAATAAGAATTGCAACGTGGTTTAGTACTTTTCAATAACTTCTCCGGTACCTACGTTACCTACGTATAGTATGAAATCATCTTGTCTTTTTTACCGGATGATTTGTAAAATTTATCTAATACTTTGGATCAAAGGTTAATATGATGCAAGAAGTAATAAGTAGAAAAAGAGAACGCAGTGAATCAGACGTTGGGAATGTGGCAAAAAAATTATTAACTTCAAGGTTAGTTATTTTAATGACGACATTTAGGGGGGCTGGCATGAGGATATATCTAAGGATAAATTTTGTACATTTTGCATTATAGTAAATTCTATAATCATTTTAAAATCTATTTCTCATACCATTTATATAAAAAGTTATTACAATCCCAACAAATACATATTCTAATAGTACTGATTACAGATATGATTAGACGTTCCGAGTGTAATTATATGGCATGATTATAACTTTATTGTTTTGCCTAATCTATTTGTTTTATATATTACCACAAAGCATGGTGCATGTAGACTTCATAAGCTCGTTTATTTAAATGGATTACTGGTTAATTTTATATCTATAACAATATATGAGAAGTATAAATAAAACAAATTTATGTAGTATGAAGTTCGGTTAATTATCTTTAAGATTTAGACAAATGCTGAATCATTACCACAATGTTTTGAGAAGCGTGCATATATACATATTTACTTAATATGTCTATGTATGATTTTAAAAATAATAAATCCAAACTTAACAAGGTTATCTAAATATTATCAAGTTCAAAATAACCTGACTGCAATCAAAGTTTTTGCTGGAAGTGATTTAATAGTAACATAACCAGCATTAATTCATAAATTGCCACTTATTTCACAATACTACAATTGTATTTCAATTATTTCATCCAGTTACAAATTGTATAATTTAGTGTTCTGGATACTTGTATATGCTAATTATTTACACAATTTACATAAATTATCACAGCTGATCAAATTGTCAAGTAACAATGGCCATGGATCATAAATGTTACTGTCGGGGCGATGAAGTCAATGCCCTCGACTTACAGAAGCCAGAGCATCTTTTACCCATGATGAGACCTTTCTCTATGAGGTTTTTCTTTTTCGTTTAGTAGTGTACCATATAAAATTAGTATTGTCGTAGAAACAGTAGTAATATAGTGAAATAAAAAGTTGTTTGACTAGTTACCTCTTATATTTGTATACAAATTAATTAAGTCCTAGCTGGCAGTATTTAATTGGATACAGTTGATTTGGATTATTATTAGTACTCTTTATATTATATAGTAGTCTATCCAATTGAACTAATATTGATTTATGTAATGTAAAGTGGTATTTTCAGTTAGTTTGAAACAAGGATTTAATGTAAAATTTATATGAATTGTATTTATTACCATGAAGGGAATAAAATTACTGTATTAGTTACAATGATACAATGTTATTTCCAAATGAAAAGAATGGTATCTTGGTTACTAACACAGTAGTAACTTTTATCCACATTTCATAACAAGACTTAATGCTTGGTTTTGATTACTTGTTTGGAAGGTAAATTAACTGTGGTGCTACAAACTCTTTAGGTCTGGGTCTCAGATTTCTGATTTCTGTTTCACGATCATTTTTTTAATCTATTTACATAAATAAAAGTGCAAAGTCTTGTATTTTGGTAATGTATTGTAGGTAATCTTTATTGGAATACGTCAACGATCTCGTAGATTAAGATTCTACTTATCAAGCTCTATGGATTGCATTATCATAACCTGTCTTTGATAGATTATCCACGCACTTTGTATTCACAATAATTTTTCTAATATATTTGTTTTGTGTACATACGACTCCTTTTAAGTTAATTTTTAATATTGGAAAATATTTATTTTGACGTCAACCATATAACGTAAATATTTTTTTCTTCAAATCAAACAAAATCTGTATAATTTTAATAGTTTTCCATAAACTAATTAACCGAACGAAACCACACTTGTTCAATTATAAGCGTGGTTAGTTTTAATGTTATTCAAATTGCTTTTTCCCTTGAGGGTAGGTTTGAACACGTAGCTTGTTGAGAATGTTTAGTTGGCTTAATTTTTGATCATAAATAATAACACTTGTAGATCTTTGTTAGTTATTACAACATTGACGAATGACTCGTTCGTACCAAGAATTGGCTCTAAGCATTTCATGTTTAAATAAATAAATTAACATTCAAATTCCCTAAGTGTGCAACAATTGTTAGCAAGATTACCATCGCTGGAAAAATTTAAACAATGTCTTGTATAATCATAAATATAGTAAATTGTTCCCAGGGTGAATAACCTCGAGAGAGCCGTTAGGAACATGCTCAATTGTGGACTTTTATCGGATTTTCTTTATAAAGGCGACGGAAAATTATTAGTTAGACTCTGGAGAGAGACCGCTTACTTGCCCCATGCCGTTTGGTTGATACGTACCGATTGTATTCTGAAAGGTCTTAGGTTCGTTATAAATGGCTTTAGTTGTAGTGTAGGTTGTGAAACTTAGTAATAGCGGTAAGCGCAAGTTCGTTATAGTGAGGTAAAGTTGTGAGTACAATTTTAATTAAATAGAATTCCCATATGACGTAACTAACCGAAAAACGTCAGGAAACTCGAATAGGTACCAATTTTCCTTGTTACGTTTAATGTTGAGTTTAATTAGAATGAAAGATTTTTCCTATAAATGTTAGACTCTATAATCTAATATATAAAATTCCCGTGTCGCGGTGTTTGTGGTTAAACTCCTCCGAAACGGCTCGACAGATTCTCATGAAATTTTGAGTGCATATTGGGTATGTCTGAGAATCGGACAGCCCCAAAATCCATTAAATGTTTTTTCTGTTTTTTTATGATACAGCATTAAAAAATACATACAACCCCTAACTTTCACCCCTCTACGATCAACCCCTATTTTTTTATTATAAATGATATACATGACAAACCACGTTTGCCCGGTCAGCTAGTCAACATATAATATTGCTTACAATGATGCTATTAGTCGTCACGCTATTCCACTAACACGCAAAATTTCTGGAAGAAGCCAGCTATGGTAATGTAATCCCTAATAGAGGTTTAGCCATCGATGTGTCGACCGGCGCTGGTATCGATTTGAATCAACTAATTGTAACATCGTTACTGTGACCGTCAAAGCAATTATTGGCACTGAAAAATGCCTCTACAAAAGAAGTAGTGAAACAATACAAATTAGTTCAAGTATTACGTAAGCACTATAGGGGGCTCTTCGATTTTCTTATTTGGTGATTACGTCAACAGTAATTATTTACTTTTTTCACATATTACCCACACATTGTCTATGCTTGAAAACGATATTCATTTTCAAGGATTCCTACATAAAATTAATACGCTTATGTACTATTATTTTTGAGAGCTTTACTTACTTTTGCTGACACGAGGGGGGGGGGAGGATAAATTAAATTAAATCTGCTTATTTATTTATTTATGTATTAGGGAAAATAAACACAGATACATCACTATACATAAAAAAACACGTAATATGTATTTGATCGGCCCCATAGACGAGATATAGGTATTTTACCAAAATGTACAAATTGTTGTAATAATTGTCTCGTGAATTTTTATACTGATAACAAAACATGTTATCAGTCGAGTAGTTTTAAATGTTTTCTTATCGTCACACAACAAGTGTTTACCTTCAATATATATTGATAAATAGTTCAAATTGGCACCAAGGAAACAAGATTTCAACTATTACGATTACTAAACTTATATTTATTTACTAGCCCGCGTGACTTAAAACGATTCGGAGTCGTGACTTCGCTAACTGTGATACTCATACATCAAAAATGTAACGTAGTTTCAAGGATCTTAACGTACAGATGACGAGGAACTTATTCGTTTTAAACTAGATTAAATAACATAAGTGACGCAGATGACGCCAGCATTAACTTCGGCTTTTGCACAACATATGCTAATCCAACCTGGTAGCATGCAACTTCAAAGCATGTTGGTATAAAAAATGTCATTGTAAATTTAGATATTTTTCCCGTATCTGTATATATATATATTGAAATCTTATAAAGTTTACCTTTTTATATCTTAAACTACGGTACGGTTGGTAACAATAGATATTTCCAATTTACTATTATGAATATTCTAGTGTATAGTTCATATAACCGGTTTACCAGGTAATAAGAGCGGTTAGGTTGTACGGTTTATAAACGGTAATATGTATAAATTCATATATCGTTACGACAAGTACGAAATTGTATTCGTCACATAATAAACAAATTCAACATTAACTTAGTAATTTATTTGATTACGTCAATATTTCATCATTGTTCTGTTTTTATACAGATATTTAAGGAAACGAGGATTGTATAAGCAATAAACAGAAACCTTGGAGGATTGGAGGAAAGATTTTGGATTTTTTTAGGAACTGGCCGTGGTCGAAATTCAATTTCGTCGTATTCATATTTGTATTAATTATAATATTATTCTAAACATTTTCTCATATAACTGTTTGATGTTTATGTAATCTTAACCTTTTTTTATATGTAATACATAATGTTAATATGTATATTATATTACCATAATAGGCACTTAGCAATGTAGACATAACAGAAATATATTTCAATTAAAAAATATATAAAAAAACCCGAAAGAAAAGGTTTTCAAAGCCGTGTTCTTTTTCCTAATATGCTCCTTAACCGATTCCAGTTTCAACAAAATGCCGCTTCAACTGACCAAACCAGCGCCCCAGTTTAAGGCCACGGCTGTGGTCAACGGAGAGTTCAAGGACGTGTCTCTCTCGGACTACAAAGGCAAATACGTCGTCCTGTTCTTCTATCCACTAGACTTGTAAGTATTATATAATCGTATTTGAAAAGAAATATAACGCGTATAAAATATTTTTTTTTTATTAGACAATTCACACCAATTGACCTAGTCCCATGCTAAGCTGGTGAAGCTTGTGTTATGGGTACTAGGCAACGGATATACATACATATTATAGATAGATAAACATATAAATACATATTTAAACACCCAAGACCCAAGCACAACACCTAATGCCCATCACATCGATGTTCGTCTCAGCCGGGGATCGTACCCGGGACCCATGGATTCGCAGTCAGCGGTACTAACCACTAGACCAATGAGCCTCAAATTTTATACGCGTTATATTAGATTTAAATTTAAATTGGTTCCAACATAGTATTCTGTACAGTGTACTAAACATATTAGAGATTTATGACCGAAGAATTTTAATAATTATCAAAACTAAGATTTTAATCTTCCAGTATAATTAATAATTTCACACCCTATTAACTTTGATATGAGAACATAAAACCCGTTTCGCGGGGAAAATTTATTATAGAATCTAAGTGAGCTGTGACGGAAATAAATCATATTCAATTGGTCATTTAAATTTATAATTACCTTGTAGTTCACCGATATTTTGGACACACATTATTTCTTAAATAATTTATAACATCAGTATGTATGTTAATTTCTATTCTATATGTTTATTTAACTTCTAACTTCGTTGACCGAAAATAGATATACGGATTTAACTGTTTTTTTTTTTCATTTAAATGTGTGTCATCAAATGCAACGGTTCCATGCTACTGTTGTGTATAACACTTGGAACGGAAATAATTCTTATTTAACATTTTTATAGTGAGACTTTTTTATCTTATTAAATAAGCCTTTATTGAAGTTCACTAAAAAACAGTTAAAAATCACCTTCAATAATAATTGCTAATAATAAAACCTAAATTTTTCAGCACATTTGTCTGCCCAACGGAGATCATCGCGTTCTCAGAGCGCGCTGATGACTTCCGCAAGATCGGTTGTGAGGTTATCGCTGCTTCCACTGATTCACACTTCACACATCTCGCCTGGATCAACACACCACGCAAACAGGGTCAGTACTTTCGATATATAGAAGACCAAGAATTATACTATTTTTTTAAATATGTTTAATACTACAACATTCGAAAGGTTTACTACTACTATGTATTGAATGCAATACATTCAATACATAGTAGTAGTAAACCTTTTATTTCAACAAAGGCTAATTGGCCAGGAAACTCTTAGTATTCAGCCTTTGGTCAAATTCACTATTTGTTGTAACTAAAAAAAATATTTTGTCTAGATTTTTCTGTTTTAATTAAGGCTGATTCTCAGGTACAAAGATAACAATAAAATTATATTTATAAGCCTCTTCGCAAGTGTATTTAATAAAGTATGTGTACAAGCTATTGACTGCCTGTAAAAAAAAGGTGCGTGTTCTTATGTAGGCGCGTAAGAAGTTATACTTCTTTGGCATTATCTTATCTTAATATATATAAATTACGTGTCACGTTGTTTGTCCGCTATGGACTCCTAAACTACTGAACTGATATCAATCAAATTTGCACACATTGTGCAGTTTGATCTAACTTAAAAGATAGGATAGCTTACTTTTATACCTGCAATATTATTTTATTGCAAATATTTGTTTACTATTTGATACAATTCTAACAGATGGCGCTGTGTTAAAAGTACCAACGTTTCCCATAGCTATCTACCTTTCACATAAGTTTCCCCACACCGTATCCCTTGAATAGTTTACTACTATGTAATATAAAAAAACCTTAGCCACAGCAACGCTTGGCCGGTCTGCTAGTTAAAAATAGTTTTTGATTGCATGCAAATAATTAATTACAATTAAATAATCAAAGACTGGAAAAGGAGTCATTATAGTCAATAAAGTTCAGTTTACATTTGAAAAATTAAATAAATAAATATTTATTATTATTCTCTTACATTAAGTGTAACATAAATTCTATTATTATTCGAATGTTGTTTTTAAATTATGTCCAATACCGTAGCATCTTCGGTGGGCAACTTCATTCTGTTAATTTTGTGTCACGGTGCGCGCGCATCGTAAAATTTCACTCTCATCAATTTTTCATAACGCGCCTAAAGAAGTATAACTTCAAAAAGGTTGAATGTTTTACTAGAACCATTGCCGTCGCTTTGACTCACCATTTTATTTCACATACATGAATGGTATGGTATAGAATGGCATATGAAGACTAACTGTCATCAATCTAAAAGGCTATTTGCAGGCAGCCCTAGACGTGCTTCTGTAGATGAAGGCGGCTTCCTTTGTCTGCGTTCATTAAAAAAATTTAGCTTTTGTTCGCGACGCGAACCACCCAACCCGCGACAACGTTCGGCCTCAGTAGGGGATTACAGTGAGTGGTCGTTGGGTCAATGGGGCAAAGCATTTGACAACTAATTAAAAATTAAATTAGGTCGAAATTATCAACGGTCATTTATTACTTTTGTTAAATATGTGAAACACATTCACAGTTGAATGGATGATTATTTATTTATTTATTGTATACATGATCCTAAATAGAAAGAAGTTGGCGTGGTGGAAACAAAAACTGGACACAGTTCAATAAATCCTAAATTAGGTTATTGCAATATTTACTCGAAACCAATATGTTCCTTTTATACTTAGTTTTATAAATTTCACAACAAAACTAACAGAAAATAATAGTTATCAAGGGCTTTTTGCTATTTTCATTAACTCAGTACATTTCATGTACTTTACATATAAAACAATATTTGTCAAATGCTTTTTAATGTGGGATATGTTATATGAAAAGCCTCGAGAATCAGGTCTTGTGTGGTTCGCGTCACGGGACTGTAAGTTTGTTATTTCTATTTGTTTGTTTGCTTTTTGTCGGAGAAAATATACTAATTCTTTTAATTCCAATAGCCATTATTATTACTAAGAAAACACATTTATTGTTATTGTAGAAATACAGTTTTTAATTGATCCTAGTAACATGTGATTACGTAATTTAGAAATTACTTGAGTAAATGTACATTAATTTTTTTTAAATTATGGTAATGGTTCTAAGGATATATATATTGGCTGAAGTTCTAGAGCCTTTAGTTTGGACTACAAAAAAAATATCCTTCGTTCGTAATTCGTTTTGTTATCGAATTTTTCTTTATTTAGAGGTTATTTTTGGTCTGTTTTATATAAATATATCGGTAATTATCAAAATATTGTGTAACGCTTAAGCCCTTTACTTCTGTGCTTGTGTGAGTTTTCTCCTTTTTCTCTTATATTGTCATGTGTCTGTGAGTGATTATATAATCATTCTCTTTTTATGGATGTCAATTGTGTCCATAAAGATTTAAAGATGAGATATTTAATTGAATCTTTATTAAACAGGGGGTTTGGGTCCAATGAACATTCCCATGATCAGCGACAAATCTCACCGCATCGCCCGGGACTACGGTATATTAGATGAAGAGAGTGGCATTCCCTTCCGTGGCCTCTTCATCATTGATGACAAGCAACTGCTTAGACAGATCACCGTCAATGACCTTCCTGTTGGCCGGTAAGAGAATTTTACTTAGTTTATTGTTAAATGTGAAAATTGTGCAAAGTTATCACCAGTTTTTGTACTTCCAACGATTAATATTATTTTGAATTGAATGGATACCTCCATTTTTTTAATACATTTTTTTATATTATTTTGACAGTCACTACAGTACAGAAGTTTTAGTAAATAAAGTCTTTAGTTGAAATCTCCACTTTAACATTAGAATAAATTTGATCTGCACATAGCTACTTGTTTTTAAAAATATAAAATATATAAGCAGCAAATATACTGTCGTGGTTTATATTGGCATACAGCTGAATATCTATACATTTATTACAATCGACTACAATTAAAGTCCTTTTGAGCAATCTATGTGAAACTTAGATTTAAAAACCCTCTAAAATCTAAATCTTATTATCTATTCAGGAATTTTGGTTGTATCAAGGCACAATTTTTATCACAATTATACAATTATAGATTGTCTATAATTGTAATACATATTTTACTTTTCTGTTCCAATTTTTATTTTAAATTTTAGTGTATGAAATATTTCTGTATGTACTTCGTGACTTCTTTGAATAATTATCAATAAAAGAGCAAAAATGTCAACTCCTTTCTCATATTATACTCCTCCCACAGCTCAGTAGATGAGACTCTGAGGCTGGTGCAAGCATTCCAGTTCACAGACAAGTATGGTGAGGTCTGCCCTGCAAACTGGCACCCTGGCTCCAAGACTATCAAACCCGACACTAAGGCTGCGCAGGAGTACTTCGGAGACGCCAACTAAATATTAAAACTACAGTTAGATTGTTACAATAAATAAAGATTTTAAAATTATTTGTCGTTTTCGTCGACAGTTCATGATTATTAAGTCACCACCTGCACCAATTCCAACATTTTTGTCTGTAATTTTAATGTAGTTCTCTCAATATAATAAAAAAACTACGTCGAAGTTTGGATCCCTATTTATGACCGCCTTCCACAGCGAGCGGAACGGACCCATTACAGACTCCGCTATACTCGTAACGATGATTTTCATTCATTTCCATGGGAAACTCGGTCAACTCGCTAACCTCATATGTGACTCTTTAAACTCGCTCTCTCCGCTTCGGTGGAAGCACATGTATGAAAATCATCGTTACGAAGGCGGGCATTAGAGTACTGGACTACAAAGCTGGTTATGACATGTGATGTTCCTACCAAGACCACTAGAAAGATGTTTTATAATATTATAAGATCTTTTCCATCTTCTGTTAAAATATATTGTTATAGCCATGGGAACTATGGGTCAGTTAAAGAACGTCAAAATTATGTTTACGTTTTCAGTCTAACATTACTCAAATATTTCCGTAATTTTGTCAGTTAAGCACTATGCCATCTAGCTCCACTAGACATTACTCTGAAACATGAATAATGTCAAGTTACTATTCTAGATGGCAGTCAAATAACTAATTACAGTGATTAACTCATACAATTTAAACGTATTACTCGTGCACTTCGTAAAAAAACTTTGGATAACGGTGTACAGCATACAGTGACAATAAACTCGAATAAAGTATGCCTTAAATATTTACCTATTAAATAATTGCCTGTTTATATCTAAATATTACGTCTAATTTCAATATATTGCGCACAATGCCATCTTGTTAGCTTTTTATAGAACACGCAAAAGTACAGTTCAAAGTTATGTTCGAATGTTGGTTATATGCCTTATCATCTTAGATGGCAGTATAGCAAATAACGATTTGTGTTTGAAAAAAAAATGTGGCAAGCCCAGTGGTGTGATTGACGCTTGGCGCTATTCTTTATTTTGTGGTTATATAGTATGTGTTGGATTTATAGGCAGTCATTTTATATTACTTTATATAAGTGCTTACCATAATAACTTTCCCAATAAAATCCAAAAGTGTAGGTAATTAATAATCGTAGGGAAGAACGCTTAATCTCCATACAAGATGCGCTATCTATAGAGTATAGCGCATATTCATTATTCTGTGACCGAATGTTTAGTTATGTTTGTCTGTGGCGCTCACTACACGGATGCAACAAGGTTTTAGCGCTATTCTTGATTCATATTTAATTTAATGATTTTCTGTAAATTTTTCGAATATGTCATGTAGGTACTTTGGATTTCAACGTTTAAATTATGGGAATAAGTGCTATCAATATAAATAGAAAAATCAAACATGTACACAACTATGTATTAAAACATTTGTAGTTTGTACGATTGTCATGTTTTGGTAACATAAACATTGAGCAAACCCACCAATTTTTTATACTCATATAATATGTACATACTTACATAATTATAATGCGTTTGAAGAAATTTATAAACAATCGGCACGAGATCAGTTGTAATTATTTACATTAGGTGTCAGATTAGCGTTAAATAAACCTATGACTAGACGCGGCAAATAAAATTTGAGACAAAGCAACGCAATATATACTCTGATTATTACTTAGCAAGTACTGATGAGTTTTTTTCATTTCAAACAGGTGAATTTTTCAAGTCCAATCACGTTAACGAACCTACGTTATATACTTCATGTATATAACCTTATGTACAATACAAATTAGAGAAATTGTTAAACTTACCGGTGGGGTTTTGAAGAAGATTTTCATTTAAGAAGACATTACAATGATTTGGTATTATCTATTCTTAATTCTTAGTTGCAACTTTGATAGGTAAGTTATTGTCATAAGTTACCGAAATCTAAAAAAATCGTTGTATTTAAATGATAATAATAATATACCGTATACATAAATTACACAAAAAGTTCTATAATCTTAAACATAATATCCTGATGGTATATCGCCTTTTTGTCGAAAAATAGAACAGCAAAACTCGTGTATTACACCTTGATCTCCTAGGGATATTTAATATGCTTTACGACATAATCTACTACCTAACTTACTACCAAATATATAAAATAGGTAAATCTGTTTTGGAAGAGTACGACCACAGACATCAAGACACGAGATTTTCTGGATGGCCTTGTACCACTGGACATTAATTAAAAAAAATACCTTAATATAGCTTATGTTTTCAATGACAATGCAGTATTCTAATTGTGACAAAAAAATTTAATCGCTCAAGTAGTTTTCGCTAAGATATTTTAAATCTTTTCACTTAATAAGCATAGATACATAAAACTTAATTTGTCTATGACAATACTATAATAATTCTAATTCTTAAGAATAACTCAATTATGTATATTTTAGGAAAACCATTGATAATATATAAGAATATTTACGCTAACAATTTACCTACTGTATGTCTACATAATAAGCATTTGAGTTGCATTAATAAACACAATGCACGAAAAATTCTCGTAGATACCAAACAAAATTACAAATTTGTGTGTTTTTCTTCTTATTATGTATGTTTGTTATGGCAAAATTAAATACAATTAAATCCTTTTCAATGTGGGTAATGAGCAACAGTAAATTAGATTTTGTAAATTATTGAGGGTAGTTAGAAAAATAGTCATGGTGACTTTATCAAGGTCAAATGCTGTACTAATAACTAAATTTTTGGTTAGCCATTAGGGCAGTTGTATACAATATTTGATCTCAAAGAAAATTATATAAATCATATAATGTCGAAGGACTAAACAATATATATATTTATATAAATAATTAATATAAATATTATATACAATATATTATATTTAGATATTTATAAAAACCATTTGTGAATAACGAATTATTAAGATGTAAAAATAAATAAAGCAATTACGTTAATATGTCGTGTATTTTTCTGCTTTTTAATAAACGCCTGTTATAGTATATAAAACAATACTTTATTAGCGTTTAACTTTTCTAACGTAACTACCTGATTTGCAGAATGTTCTGGTATTTTAGGACGTGTGCATCTTGCCTTACGGGTTGTTTACTCGGTGAGCTCCATATAAATATGTGGCGTATATTTAAAAGTAATTAGTAATTACTCTTCAGTCTTCAAAAGGAGTTCAAAGGACGCGGACGCCAAGAACGAAATTAGAATAACTAAATAAATTATAATATACATTGTTGATTGAAAGATTTAGTGAGTATTTTTGTCTAATTTTTATCTTTTAGTATTAATATATTTTTATTAATATTAATTAGAGGTTAGGTTTAGAGATTTTAAAGTTCATTTTATATTTTAGAACAGTGTAGTTTATGATTCTTACATTGGAGCTAGAATCTATTTTATTCTTTTAGTTTGCTTCTACTTCAGTTTAATAAGCTATTTTATGTGATTAGTTACGAAAGTTTATCTTTTTTAAAGTAATAACAATATACGTTTAGATCTATTAATTTATCAATTAAATTATTTCAATAATTTATATTGATTTATATTACCTTTCCTTTTAAAATTTTATACATTTATTGTTTTTAATGTTTGTATTATTCGCTTATTCACCATTCACCTAGAAATTAGTATTTACCATTTATTCATATTTCGTTTTGTATTTATTTAAAGATACATATGTATATTTTATTAATATTTAAAATTGTATTTGGTTCGTCTGGCGTCTTGTTGCATCTAGCACGTGGAAGTAAATGAAATTGTTTATAACCTTAAAGTTCTTTATACATTTTTATATTTATTTTATGATGATACTTTACGTGTGTAAGGGAAATAATATTTAATTGTTTTAGGGGATGGTTTGGAACTCGAACATGAACTCCATAATTAATGAGACTCCTATTCGTCCATCTTCGAGATTTTTACCAGGTAATGTTTCTCTTCTACTTTTAATTATTCTTTATGAAGAATCCGGTCACGCTAGATTCGATGTCTAGGGAATATATTTTTATCGCTTTGCAAAAACAAATACAGATTTCGTTTAGGCGGTACAATCAACTTGTTTAGTATAACATAATAGTCATATTTTAAGTTTTAAGTGTAGTGTAGATTGTTTAAATCCTAACACTATCCCGTTAAAAAAATATTTTGTTAATCTTTGCCGCGCACCATCGCTCTGTGGAATCAGCTGCCCGTCGAGATGCTTTTGAACCAATATGACTTAGTCCTTCTAGAAAAGAGTGTAGCAATTATTAAAATCTCGGGAATGGACTCGCGAGCCCTGGCATTGAGAGTATCTATTTCAATGGGCTCACTTAACATCAGAGGCCTGCCCGTTTACCCCAGCTTTTCTATAAAAAAACTATTATTAATTATTAAAATGTTTAAGAGTGGAAAAGACTTAGGTTATTTTTAAAGCCTTCTTGCTAAGGGGTTTAGTACGCCTGAAGTATCGGGTTCGATCTAGTAATTAACAATTTTTTATTTTTATTAAATGCTTCTGGTGCATTGGGAGGACTCGACAGAATGTCGGAAATGTTTGCCAAATTCCGACATTTGAGAATTTAGATATTTTTTACTTTTAATTTTCAATCTAAAAAAGCTACGTTATACATATTAAAAGCAAACTAAACACTTTGTAGTGAATTTAAATTATTTAATACAAAGTTTGCCATTAAATTTTATTGTTCAGTATTAATATTACAGGGCCAAAAATGCCTACCTATAATGACGTCATGGAAGAGTTCCGTAGCAATGGGGTCGACTTACCATATGAACCTGAAAACGACTCACTTTTTAAAATAGGTAAGTAAATGTGTTAGGTTAGGTTACTCTTAAGAGGTCTTCAGTTCGAACCTCGGTTATTATAAATAATTGTTATCCACTACTGGGCTATTATTCTGAAGCGCCAAATAGCAATCCCGATCCCGGGGTTGGATTTAGAAATACGTCGCCGGAATTTGTTGATACTGATTATGTAGATTTCTCGGGAACCTTGATTGGAGGGGTCTCCAAGTAATTTTGGCTGCCGGAGTTGCGTCTAAGTATGAAAAAAATTAAATATAATTTTGTGTATTGTATTGAAATTCGTGTAACGAAACGTACATTTTACACTTTTCTCTTAATTATTATAATATTTCAAGCAGCGTGTATTTAAAAACATGTGAAACGAAACGCAAACCGCTATTATGAAATGATTGTAGATTTTGACAGAAATTACACTGACAGATTCAATCCGTTACTTTGAAGTTTACGTGAATTTGCTTCTGCGTTTATTGCGTGGAAGTGGTTGATAACCCTGCCCATGCTACTCCCCCCTCCCCTCCCTCCCACTCGCAAACCTCTATACGACGTATTTCTAAATCATTAATTACACCAATCCCATTTTTGTATGCAACATCGATGTTTCGCTTATGTTGCAGCCTTGCATGCTCGGTTTTTTTATTTGGAATCAAAGTAGGGATCGCTTTTGGAAGTCTGTAAATTACCTACATAACGTAGTGGGTATCCAACGCGAAAGGGGGTAAATCCTCACTCTTGGCGGATACTGTAAAACTGTTTTTATTCCGTCGAAATGTTAGATCGAACGCTGATTCTCTTATCTCTATAATTTCTGTGCTTCTATTTCGCCAGCAAGGGGCAATTTGCTTAAGAAATTATTAATGTTATATCATACTTAAACTAACACATATCGACATCATCGCATTAGATGCTATTAGAATAGAATAATAATAACAAACTAACGTTTACTATCAGCAGTAGGCGAGGCGAAAATGGAGCATACGTTTACATAAAAGCAGAACAAATCGCAAACACATAGTACATCAATGTATAGTACGGTTGTAATTATTATTTCAATGTATTAGTCTGACATTTACTTAAATACTTAAATAAATAAATAAAAATGACTTTATTTGACGCAAAAACATTACATTTTGTACTTACATTCTAAAGATTGTAAGTACATACAATAGGCAACGAATCGTTGAGATAGAATATTCATTTTGATTAACCTTATACATAATATACTTCTATGAGCATTAAAACTAGGCCTAGCCTGTATCTTAAACGCTAGTTCCTTGATCCTTCCAATGTCATTGACAAATTGGTTAAGTTGTTTGTCATTAGATGTTTATTATTTTTTTTACTTTATATGGATGGTTCGCTACAGGCAATTAGCGTGATGCATCTATAGAAGATTAAATAGGGGCCCCTTACAGCTTAGATTTTTTCAGGCTTAACAGGCTTTGGTCCAGCTAGAGAGTACCTCACCCAAAGATCGTGCCCAGAAGCTAAAAATATATACCCGACTGCAGCCAACTACGGGAATATTTCTCCCCTATCTTTTGATTCGGGGATTGGACAACCAAATTCGCCCATTCGTCAGTCGGAGGTTTCTTTTCCAAATCAAACCTCATTTGGGATAAATATGGCCACACGTGCACAGGAAGCTTCATACGGCCAAGGTATGTAAATGGAAGGTTTCTTTAATAGATTTGCTATTTCAACTCTAAATTTAGATCAGATCTGTTACCAGTTTGTACACGTACTTTTACAACAATATATTATTTTAGGTATTTTTTTCGCAAATAGACTCCTAGCATTGAGCATTTAGGAGAAATAGTGAAAAAATATAAAATACAAGAAATAAGAGAATAATTTTCGACTTGATAGAAAATTTAATTTATGCTTATATTATATAAGTAATATAATTTATTTCTAAGAAAAAAATATAACAAAAAATTTAAATGAGCCAACCTTTTAAATAAATATAAATTTCGTGAACCCAACGTATTGTACCATTTGTCCATCCATTCAGAAGAAAGGGATTTGCCCAAAACTCCCTGTGAGTTATACAAATTGAGCATTCTGATTAACGATTTGTTTTTATAATTCATGAATTGATGTATTTTTTTCTCTTCGTGTTTGTTTTGTTTGTCTTTAAGTGCGGGTCTCATTAAATCTTGTATTTTTCTTTAAGTACCAATATAAGAGAGTGCCGAGCGTTGGCAAGCTTTTGTAAATAAATTAACAATTACTTTAATCCTTATGTTAAATAGTTAAATGAATTTAAAAAAAAATAGGTGAGATAACAATTTAAGAAGAATAATGATTTTTGTCTTTGTGTACGTATTTGTTTGACTATAGTAACTGAAGTGATACTGCATTATCGCGTGTTTACAATTTTATTGCAATAACCTTTTTGACGTTTCAGATTCACTATTACCCGATGAAACAGCTGTTGGTGTTCTGCAGAACTACCTGAATGAGGAGCAGATTCAGCTGCTTAACACGATACCCTCGAAGGCTCTCTACTTCTTCATAAACTACTATAGGAAGATTGCCCCGAAGAATAAAATTGTGAAGGATAAGGTAAGAACAATATTGAACACAAGTAAATTTTATACTTATACTAGCTGACCGGCCAAGCGTTGCTGTGGCTAAAGGCCGATTTACATTATCATTAGTGTTTAGGAGAGTGCTTTAGGATAGTACTTTAGTTGAAACATGTAAACGCTACTTACTTTAGTAAACGCTACGCTATAGAACTTGCCCTTCAAGTTGTACTAAAGCACTCTCCTAAACACTAAGATAATGTAAATCGGCCTTAAGGTTTTAGTTATATTACGTAGTAGTAACATATTCAAGGGAAACGGTAGGAGAACACCAGTCATGGGGACCACCATGCTTTATTGGTGGTTATACCATTGAATTGTAGCTTATTTGAAACGTTGGTACTTTCAACACAGCGCCATCTGTTAGAATTGTGACTATCAAATAATAAAAAAATATTTTGCTATAAAATAATATTGCGGGTATAAATTAAGATGTCAGCTATCCTATCTTTTAAGTTAGATCAAACTGCACACGGTGTGCAAATTTAATTGATATCGGTTCGGTAGTTTAGGAGTCCATAGCTGATAAACAACGTTAAGATTAATAACAGAGTCGATTTCTCCATGGTTACACGGACACGGACTGATCAAATTCCGTGTTTTCGTATTCATGCAAGTCCGTGGTCCATTATGAATGCACAAACCTTCTAAAATAATTGCGTCGTCATCCATAGACCATCGGTCTCCACTCCACTGATTAAAGAGATTTTGCGTACATGGAAGTCATGATTACCCTTACCTTCCATTCCTGGTTTTTTTAAAGTAACATAAATGAACGACCTTTTTCATGGTATGAATTTAAGGTATGGTCATAAAATTCAGATTCAAAAATCATTTATTCATATTGGTACACTTATGAACGTCATAATAATTAATATAAATGCTTCAAATTTTTCATTTACTGCCAGTTCTCAAATCAAGGGCGTAGAACGAATGACTGGCAATAAACTCTCCGCCACTCTTTTTAATCGTCAACTTTTTTGTTTTACACAATGTTTGTAAGGAGCTGCAACCATTACACCATGTTCCACATAACATCTTAAGTAATTTATAATAATAAAATAAATTAAAAACAAAGAGTTGTCCTCTATCAGCAGGAAGCATGGTGAAATAGGTGCTCCTATCCGCACTTACATTCTCGTGGGAACAACACGCAAATACATATTCGAAATATCTGTCTAAATCTAATACATAGTAAATACCTCCGAGAGTTATTTACTATGGGCATCTGGTTAATATCTCAATTGAAATGCAATTTATAATTCGTCATTTATTTTCCGTCTTGAGTTAAGCCGACTTATCAATCCTCTTGCAAATACAGCGAAATTCGACGGACAATTTGTAAGGTTTAAAATGCCTGAGCGGGCTTAAACGATTTTAGCTTCACAAATACTGAACACGGTTTGTTTTATATGAGTAAATCGAAAGGTACTTAATAAATTTCAGACATGTCGCTTTTGCAAGAACAATGGCGAGTGTGAGGCAGTGTACCGAAGTCACAGACTACGTACGGAAGGAAAGCTCTCGTGTCCCGTACTGCGACATCTAGTGTGCGAGCGCTGTGGCGCAACTGGCGACGACGCGCACACCATCAAGTACTGCAAAGCTACTACTCCTGAGGGTCTGTACTTAGTTACAAATAACAAATATATACGAATAACCAATATCTTGTCTTAAGGAATAGGTGTTAAAATATTTGGAATATTTATTTTAACATCTAATATCTATAAGAAAACAGATGATTATAAAAATAAATTGGATACGGCCTAACAAATTTTTATCAAAAATCGACTGTAGCCGACCAGCCAGTAACCATTTTGACTTCTTTAATTCAATTATAATTAAGTTATATGTTATATAAGCGTACGATGTCGATCTGACCACCGCCGCTATTCTTGAAATGAAACTCGGAGTGGAGTTATAAATGTTATGTTTATTGGCCGAACGTTAGTGATGGTGATACAATTATAATACAGCGAAGTAAGCTTACGACTGACGTCCGTCCGGCACGGCTGCTTAAATCTATCTGGTCGTTATACAAATAATAGCCTTAAACTAAACCTAAAACTACCACGCTGGTCAAAGGGACCGACCGGCTTTTCCGCTACCTGCGTCCCGCCGACCGTTTCCTAGAAGAACATCTGGCTGGCAGCTTCGTTCGTCGGCTTTCTTAACTGTATTGTTCGTTGTCCGTAACAGTCTCCCCTCAGCGAAACCTTCCTATGACGTGAAGCTTTCCGTAGGTAGGACAACGAAAATTCATCTGCTAATGCTTGCGCCGTCTTTGACGTTCTTTTGGTAACGTGCTTCAACGCAACTATCTCAATATTATGTACATCTCTAGTACTTAGGCACGTAAAAATCGCGCCCCATGGCTTTTCATTACGGCCTCCTTTTCTAAGCGTATGACACCCATCTAAAAGAATGTGACTCCTTGTCACCTCTGTTATCGATATTCTTAATCGCACACGTACACGCAGTAACCGATTGCTTACGCTTAATCGGCCACTATGATCTTTAAGCTTGCGTAAAAATAGTTGTACGTAAGCTGTGGCTCTAGTCAGCCGTTCATACTGCGAGAATCTCTCTATATCTGGTAAATCGTTTCTGTTGGCTCTCCTTTCGATGACAGTCAAAGTCAGCACTTGTGACTCACAGCTTTCTTTTGGCCATGTTTCTTCAGGCCCGTAAAGGAACGCTAGGCCCACAAACCACCGGTCATTGTTGGTTTTATGCTCCAACGTTATTCTTGTAGCATCATCCGCTACATTTTCCTTGGTTGAAACCCAACGCCATTGCCTTGCATCCGTCGTTACGGTTATTTCAGTTAGTCTATGTGCTACGAATGGTGGATGTCTCGCTTTATCATTTCTTATCCATTGTAATACCGTCGTTGAATCCGTCCATAGCACGATCTTGTTTGGTTCAATGCTGTTGCCTTCTCTAATGGCCACAGCTAATCTCGCTCCGATAAGGGCTGCCTGTAGCTCAAGCCGCTGTTTACTCTGTGACTTAATAGGTGCCACTGGTGCTTTCGCTGTGATGAACCTGTCGTCAATTACATTGGTTTCAATTCGCCAATATGCCACGCTCGCATGTGCTTGTTCAGATGCGTCACAGAACACATGCAATTGTATCTGTCCTCCCCTCGTGTAAATATACCATCTAGGTACCACTGAAGACAGTATTTGTACATTTTCTAAGTGAGACACCGACTTTTTAAACTCATACGACTGATCCATTTTCCGTTCAATGCTTTTAAGCCGATTAAAGGCCATATTATAGCTTTCAGGGAATTTCGTGTTATCAGTCTTCCACGGCAACCCCAGGTAGTAACGCCTTTCCCGTTTCTCTATTGTTGTATTGAACAATTGAACTGCACGTGCGTCGGCACTTGTTAACCTTTTTTTATTATTTATACCCAAGGCATCAATTGCAAAACCTTGTTTTAATATCGCCTCTAGACGCTCATCTATTGTTTCTTTGTAAACGTCGATTTCTGCCGCCTTTTTTATGCAGTGCAAAACACGTTCGTTGTCTTCCATTAAACTTCGTATAGGTGCTGTACTATGTAAAATCCAGCCTAATCGGGTTAAAGATGCAGCCGGTTCATTTTTCTTCCCACTGTATACTTTTCTGGAAACGATGAGATGCCAATTGTCTGCTCCAATTAATAATTGTGGTTTAGCTTCGCCAATCATTTGTTGGAGTGGTAACTTAACCAAATGTTTGTAGCGCAAATTATCCACGCTAATTCTTTGGCTACCAATATCGAAATCACGCATAGTTCGCGCTTTCAAAGTGTAATTAGCCCCTCCGTCGTAGCGACTGACGTAAATTTTGACGTGTTGGCTCTCAAAATCTTTCGTTTGAGAACTAACTCCTTGGATTTTCAGCAGCTTCTTTGACCCGCTCACACCTAATTCGAGGGCTAATTTTTCCTCGATGATTGTAATAGTCGACCCTTCGCTTATAGGGCATGAGTTTTTACAACCTTTCCAAGTAAGACGGCTTGACATTCATCCTTTGCCGTCACAGAGGTCGACATAACAACTTCAACCTCTGAGTTGGATGTTGATGGTTTCACCAACAATGGTTGTTGTTGTGGCTTGTGTACTACCCAATGCAACAACCTATGGTGCGCTTTTTCACACCCATCAATACCACATCGCTTTATTTCTTTCAGCGCTTTATCAATTATAATCTGCGGTTGCCCATAGCACTGATCTAGTGCGTTGATAATAAGCTCGGGATCGCAAGCAGTACTCAATAATACGGCGACTGTTTCTTTAGCGGATCCCGTAAGACATGTGCGTAATCTTGCCATGTTTTCCGCTTTAGAGTATTTGTAGAGCTTCGTGGAGTCTTCATAAGCAACTTTAAAGTAAAGCCAGTCGCAGACATTCCCGTTAAACTTCGGCAGATCTGGTCATGTCGTACAGGGGGTCTGTTTGTAGCAATTTTTTCAAAGGCTCCGATGAGCCGTTCCATCCCTTGATCATGGGATCGCGTTCTCGGCACGGAGGCCACTTCGATAGGTGATATGGGCCGTTCTTTTTCCCACGACTCATTGTGTTTCAATGGCTCCTCGCGTTCTGGGAGCGCTTTGTCTTCTTCCCTATCACCTTGAGATAGATTATTCACGCCGCTATGACTTCTTAGCCATCTTTCTACCATAGCAGCGGAGTTGTTTCCGTTCCGCTGTTCTGGCAAGCATTCGACGATACTCTCTTCGTCGTCTGCTCTGGGTAAGTCAACAGCGATTTGCTTCTTTAACAATTTCATTTCAAGCTCCATCTCTTGTTCCATCTCCTGATATTTTAATTCGAACTTTTTTCTTAAATGTTCTTTTTCTAATGCGACCAAGCGTTTTTGGACTTCGTATTCAGCTTGCCTTACACGGGATGCTTTCGACCTCATCGTATTTCTAGAGGTCTGTGATGCTGAACCCACAGGTAACAACGTTGAATCAACGGCTTCTTTCCTCCGTATTGATTGAACTGACTCCCTGTCGTGTGTAATATCGGCTAGTCCATGTTCTAGGACTTTCGATGATGATTCTAACGGCACGCGTTCTGTCCGTAGTTCTTCATCGATTTCATCTGCCCTCCTAGCTTGTCGGCTTCTTGTGTTCATTTTGAAGTCGATTGTATTCTTCGCTTCAATGAACTGGTGGATAATGCTTTCCGTCGGCGACCCACAGCAGCAATGCGTCGATGCGGCGAGTCACTTTGTACAGGCGATGAAGTCAACCCTCTGCACGTACTCCTGGGATCGCAGGTAGTACTGCCGATGAAAATCTTCCTGGGATCGCAGGTAAAATCTTCCTTCTTCTCGGCGTCAATGCGTAGAGTATTTCTTCTGGTTATCCGGCTCGAAGGACCAAACTATAAGCGTACGATGTCGATCTGACCACCGCCGCTATTCTTGAAATGAAACTCGGAGTGGAGTTATAAATGTTATGTTTATTGGCCGAACGTTAGTGATGGTGATACAATTATAATACAGCGAAGTAAGCTTACGACTGACGTCCGTCCGGCACGGCTGCTTAAATCTATCTGGTCGTTATACAAATAATAGCCTTAAACTAAACCTAAAACTACCACGCTGGTCAAAGGGACCGACCGGCTTTTCCGCTACCTGCGTCCCGCCGACCGTTTCCTAGAAGAACATCTGGCTGGCAGCTTCGTTCGTCGGCTTTCTTAACTGTATTGTTCGTTGTCCGTAACATGTTATGATATAACTATGAATAAACTTGTGTGTAGCCTCACACTATATTACTCTATTGAATTATTTTACATATCTAGATGTTTCAATCGCATTTCAGTAATTAAGGCGGTTTTGCCTAGTAGGTAAAATTTTTAATTTGCGTCATTTGTATGACGTATAAATTATATAATAATAAGAATATTCCTCTAGCACTAGTAGTTTGCTCAAGAGGCTCACTTTTCCCTTCCCTTTTTCATTATCCGTTGAGTGAACTGCCTATAGTTAGTTAGTTAATTTCTTGTATTTTTTTAATTATGTAATTTTGTTTTCCCTAATCAATTTCTGATGTTAGTTTTTCTTTCGTCTGTAAATTTTATTCACTTATTGTGCACTCTTGTCTATTTAGGGTCGCCTGTTAGGGCAGGAGTGTTTTTATAAATAAATAAAATAAATATATTTTAGTTTTATATCGTAAAATAAATAATTTGGAATTAAGGCGAGTATAGAAGGTGGGTCAAGACAAGAGGTGCTGTAATAACAGAAATATGAACTGAACTAACTATTAATAAAGAACTTCTAATAAATGTCACTCCTTGTCTACAGCTTAACCTGTGCAACCATAGATTATATTCCATTAAATGATATAAGGTATTAAATAAAATATTATTAGTAAACACAAAAGATTAGAACGTGTAGGTACTTTAGACTTTTAAAATCTACCGAGGTTAGGTCAGTAACAAGTCCGTTCCGCACGGAGTCTCGAAATAAAAAGTGAGTCAACGCCGGTGTTGCCACGCTTTATATAGGTTTCTGCTACAAGATGGCGTTAGTCCGCTAACAATATTATATTTTCAGAACGCAAACACTACGAGTTGCTAATGCACAACAGGCGCTTGACCTCAGTTACTCGCCCTTACGCACGGCCCTTATCTAGGGAATTAGACAGCGCCTTTATGGAGGAGGTTGCAACTCGTTTCCCACTTGAGGGCTCTTATCGCAATGAGCTGCCCCCGCAGTGGTTGGAATTGGAAAGGAAACTATCTATGCAGTAATTAAAACCGCGCAACTCTAAATTCGAATCAAAACTGTCAAAATCATGTTCTTTGATAGGTATTTAAATCTTACCGTAAGACCTTTTTTGTTATCGTAGTTCGCGTAGTCTCTAATAGATGGCGCTCTGAACAATTATGTTCGAAAGTGATTATTAATGTTTGACTTGAATTATTTGCAAATTGACGAATCTGAAATATAGTTATAGCTATCAAATGTCTTTGTCTTATATTTTCGCATTTGCGTTATATGTATTTCCATCAATTTGAAGACTATACAATGTGTTACCTTTATGTATTTTCCTGCATATATAATGCTTTTTTTTATATTATGGCAATAGTATATAATGCTTTGTGATGACGCAATGGCTATAAAATACTTTTCTACGTCAAATTTTGCATAATTTGGCGGGAAAATTTTGGTATTCTAAAACAATGATAATACAATTAGTATTAAGATAAGAATAAGAAAAGAAAATGTTGATTCATTTTCTTAATTATTAAAATAATATTGTTTTCTATTACATTTGACTTAAATTTATATTGTGTGTTAATAAATGAATGAAAAAAAAGCTTGTTTTTTTTTCAAATAAACCTGGTATATCCCGCAGACATTTCTACCTGTTCTAATTAAGAATTTTTTATGTAAGATGTTTTAAAGAAGCTTTAAGGAATTTTTAGTAGGGAGCTTTTTAGAAGTTTTAGTAAACTTTTAGACAGATGGTCAGTTTTTAACTTTAATTCCTGAATATATAGTTAAGAAAATAGAAGTTAAATCTAGTGTTTTTTTGACTCAAATTCGTAAAATTGCAAAGAGCTTCGAGCTTACCGCTACTTATGAATTCATTGACGAAATTTTAACGAAAAATCAACTCTAATAATAATAAATTAAAGTTAACTTTTGCTATACATTATTTTTTGAACAGCTAAGTTTTACGACTGAGCAAGGTATACGCAAGGTTGAATTTACTACTAGTTGATTAAGTAGGTTACAATTCGGTTGTTTTTGGAATTCGGGTCAAATAAGTGGGCTAAATTGCCAGTAGGACCAATGTACCAAGTTGACCACCGTAGACACATTGAGATATAAGTTGAATATAGAGCAGTGTTGGCCTAGTGGCTGCACCGTGCGAATCTCATCCCTGAGGTCGTAGGTTCGTTCCCCGGCTGTGCACCAAGGAACTTTCTTTCTGTGTGCGCATTTAACATTCGCTCGAACGGTGAAGGAAAACATCGTCAGGAAACCAGCTTGCCTTAGACCGAAAACGTCAACGGCGTGTCAGGCACAGGAGGCTGATCACCTACTTTCCTATTAGATTGACAAATGATAATGAAACAGATACAGAAATCTGAGGCCCAGACCTAAAAAGGTTGTAGTGCCACTGATTTTTTAAGCTGTAAGCTGTTGGACGCAGGTTCTTATATGAAGTTCTCTGGTATTTAAATTGTTTCTACAATGTCTAAATATATAAGACGCTTTTTAAATGTATTTAAATTTGTTTCGTAGTTATATTTTATTTTGATTAATATTAAATAAGCCCCAAACTCCACTACGGGCGCAGAAGTAGACTACTAACTTAAACCCGTTTGAATATTTTATGCGATTTATACCGAAATGGACCAATTTCCAAACCCACGCCCTAGGACCAATTGAACATTTATACAGCTTAGCAATTATTATCCAAGCTAAATCGTTAAGGCATGCAAAGTCATAGTAAGCACCTACGCAGCCCCACCAAGTAAGAGAAATGGCCTGACCTTGTTTCTTGACCCACTGCCGAGCGACGTCTCGGACGAGCACCGCACTCACACCACTGCGCATGCGCATCTATCTATAAAATTGTGCCTTTTAGATTTTTTTCTATCTGTTCTTATTTGTGATGCTTACGATGTGGATTTTATATTTTCATCGTACACGACATGTGAATCCAGGTTTTACCTGAATGCATTTTTCCTTCTTCTGAGCTCACTTGCACTAGATCGAGCGGTCAAATTAGCACATCATAGACCCAAAATAAATGAGCTATGTGACGAAACCTATAATTAAATTATCAATAGAACAGTTGCCGAAATTAAAGCACAAGCATAATTACATAAAGGGGCCTATACTATGTATAAGTTACCTATTTATTCTACCTTTACAATAATTATTAATGCACTAATAGCTTTAAAGATAAAACTAGCCACTTTTCTGAGCTCGATAAAAAAAAGAATATTCATTATTAAAATTACAACACTATCTTAAAAAATACGCTGTTGGATGTGTCTGTCGATATTAGCCATGGGATCACTTTACGTCGACATTTCTCAAATATATTATTTTATGATCTTTATATAAAATAATTATCATTTCAAAATAATCAAATACACAGTATTAATAATATTGTTAACCTACATAGTAATAACAATAATTAAAAATTAATAAATTGAAAATTAAAACAAATTGAAAAAGTTTGGTCCCTGTGGCACTGTACCTTTAATGCTGGCAGTATTTCCTCGCTGTATTGCGACTTATTTGTTGAGCGAGGAAAGCACCAGCTCTGGGGTTACCGGTAAGTACTATCTACCAGGCGTCAAATCTTAAATTAATATATTTTAATGGACTCTTATATTTGACCCGTTTATTATTTTCCGCCTGCTCTGCAGCAGCGCCAGCTTTTGTGTTTGTCCGGAAAGGTAAGACTGTATTAAGGTGTTCACACAAGCAGCTTTCCATACTAAAGCCAAGTATTCAAAATAATAGTTATAATAGAACGCACAGGTAATTTAAAAAATATTTTTGTAAAATCGGAATATGACATTATTCTAATACATTGCTAATTAAAAAGATTGCCGGAGCTCATGAACAAATACTTAACTATCACGTGTGAGGCTTTTAGACACCACGGGTCTAGTGACACAACGGAAATCACATTTCGAGTATTAGGGCTAGTTTGTATCAGTGCTAAAGTAGTGTTTATGGTATTAATAGATTAATTAATAAAGCATTATTACTATTTTAATTCAAATATCTTTCTTTAGTAAATTACCTGTCATTATCTGTCTTTCTTTCAACCATAAGAGCGACCCGGTGAGGAGGCCCTATTGGGAAACGATACAGAGGAAGACCGTTCACGAAATTGGCGTATGACATTATCAAAACGGCTGGCTCGTCTTGGATGCAGCTTGCACAAGACAGAGATATCTGGAGATCATTGGAGGAGTCATTCACCTGCGGTCTTCTTGCAAACTAATTAGAAAATAGATATTACTTTGTTCAGATAAAAATTAGTGTAATTTAATATGACAAATTTTGAAAGAAATAAAAGGCTTTTTATTTCATTATCAGCCCTTCTTTGGTTATCAATCATTATATCGTAAATAATGTTGCCCAACTTTGTTATATATTGCGTGGTTATGTACAGTTAATGTGAATCACATTTTAAGGTCTCATAATAACTGTGCAAATTCCAAAATATCCAATAAACGACAAAAACTCCTACCTTGCCCCACTTGATGTCACTCACCACGCACAATGATATCATTTTCGTAATGATAACCAAAATTTACAGTTATCATGTGCTATTCAGTCAAATGTCAGCATTCCACACGATACTGTTAAATTGCTTAAATCAGCAGATTTAAAAAAGAATTGCATGGAAAATGCCAGTTCTCAAATCAAGGGCGTAGAACGGACGAGAAGAACTGGCAAAAAACTCCCCGCCATTCTTTGTAATCGCCAAGTTTTTTGTTTTACACTATGTTTGTAAGGAGCTTCAACCATTACACCATGACATCTTTAAGTAATTAACTATAATAATAAAAAATATAAAATCCAATAATCTGTAAATACAAAAAAATTGGCTAATAAGAACTTAGGCATCGAGAAATTTAAGTTCATGTCCCAAAGAAAATATTGGGCTCTATCAATGGTAGTAGTTGATAATATATTTTCTTGTTGAAGTGAAACTTCTGTAGGCGCATGAGGGTAATTTTTTTATGGATGAAACACAATAATAATAATATTAGCGTCACGAAGATGTGCAGCGTTTTTGTCGAAGATATCTAGATCCTATAAGTCTCAGAAATCTAAAGTTTTAGATTTGTATAAATAAGCACAAGACTTAAAATTAGTTTGCCAAAGAAGTTTCACTTCTGACAGTGTACTTTGTACGCACGTACTTTTTATGTTGAAGTAGGTTTTGCATCAAAATATCTTAGGATTACTTAGCTTAGATAATATTATATATCTAACTGGCACCTATATTACCGCTGCCGCCCATGTTCCAAGTCGTAAGGTCATAATGTCTGACGTTAGACGAGGGTTATTTGACTTACTCCAATAGTAGAATATTCAAAATGAATTCTTTAAATTCATCCAAAATTAAACTAGCCATGATGAGGCGCTTCGAAAGGAGATGGCACTATTAGAAGAAGACACCTAACCTAATAAGTATCAAACTGTTTGCAATGATTTGTGTTTAAATAATATAAAATTACCTACTAACAAGGATGTAGAGATAATATTTAAAAAAAGGCATGTATCCCGCATAGTGAATCGGCAATCAGTTAAAAAGTAAAAGTGCGCGGGCGCAAAGTTAACTGTACTTACACTCGCTCTCGTCGCGGCCGCACGGCACACTTACTGGGAAATGGGACGCGTCAAATTAACCGTTTTGAGTTTTTAACGGATTTGTGGTGCCCGGGGTCATTGTTAAATATGACAATCTAGTATTTAACGATGTTTGGTTGAATTCGTATTTAACTCAGTTTGTTACACGGGTATATATAATGTACCGACTCGTCATACATTTACTAATACGCACAGAAGCATTTACAAAATTATTATATATCTTTGTGAGAGCTGATTTGGAGCGAATGAATGTGTCTTTATTTTTTTGAAGTGAAAACTTCTTTAGCGGTGTTGCACACTTTATTGGAATGGGTAAAAAATGTTAAACTCGCGTCAGGACACGTGACCTGATCGAAAATTCGTAAGACGGATGGAGAGTAGACAGCTGGCGCGGCGTATTTAATGTAATATAAATTGTCATGTTTGTGTACGATAGCGCAATAAATAAATATTGTAATCTACCACATAAATGATAGTACTTTTATACTGATAATTAAAGCAATTCGTGCAAAATTATTCCCTAACCATTCCAAAATATCAAAAATGCACAACGTTAATATTCAAGTTTTCACTTCTGCCGGCACTCCCGGAGTGCAACCCGTCGTTTTTTTAAATCATGTTTTGATTCCTGAGCCAAGCTGAACTTTTCGGTAAAAATTTGAAGTTATTTGAAACTCTTCAATATTAAAATATCTATGGTATAGTTGTAGTTTAAATATTGTAGAGTAACGTACAATTATGGTAATCTGCGTATACATAATGTATTAGAGGTATGGTAATAAGTACCGTTACATACAAGCTTTTGAAGGATTATATTACATATTGGTATTTCCGATAAGGGAATCCTGATAATTTTAATATAACGATTTAATAGCGGGTATAGCGACCCTGAGATGTGTATTCAATTATTCTCTACTAAAAATAAAATTTATATGTTTATTTCCAGTAGAAATAGATCTATACAGAACACGTTACATACATCCTTACCTACTGGCATATACTTTAAGATAATAATAAATATATAAAATATACGTTATTTAGCCATGAATAATCTGTAATCTGTAATTTAATCAAATATTATTACAGAAACCTTTCATACCTATTTAGAATATTTATAACAATAAAATAGTTATTTTAATTCACACTTGCTGTAATGTACCGGTTAGTGAAAAATAATTGCTTAAGTATCCTTACACTTTTCTCACTATGTACTTTTTAAGCTCACAAATATTTAAAAATCGTAAAGTAAAAACTAAGAAAGCTTACTGTAAGTTACATATGAGAACCGTTAAAATTTCAAACAGGTGAGTACTATAACCTTGACCGTCCAACCTTTACTTCCGCAGTAATGCGCGCGCTGGCCGCTAGATGGCGTTGCTTCGAGGAAAGTGGGCCAGTGGGCCACCGCGCTACATCCGCCACGCATGGGAATACTTTGTACTTTAAATAACAAATACGTAACTGCGTTTTTATAGCTGTTTGAATATCGGCAAACTTACGTTGATTCCTTACTTGTGTGAACGGAAATATTGGTTAGAAGATATTCAATATAAACATTTATCGGGATATTTCAAAAAATTCAAAATTCTTTATTTGTTTAGCTATGTACAATATAGTTCAGATTAAGACCTCTCTAGTAAGTCAGAGACCTGTGACAGGGATCTTTTAATAACAAATAACAAAGTAAACAAATAATTCTAAATTAACAAAGTTTCAACAAAAATAACCAACACAATTGGTTTTAAAACGAGGGTACTGTAAAAATAATAAATATATGAATATATGATGATGACTGTGAAATTGTGTGTGTGTGAAAGACAAAACAAATCTAAGTAATAGTGTGCATGAAAATGATGGTTTAAGGAAAAATTTATACATATAATACAGGATTTAACAATGATTCTGTTTTGTTATAGTTGAGTGTACCGAGCCAATAGTTAAAAGTTGTTTTACATTTGTGGTATGTAAGATTATTTTAATATATCATTTGACTATTAGTTTCAATACAGAGAAAAATATTCAAATATATTTAACACGGCTATTGTGAGGGTTCTCCATTTAAAGTCCCTAACACTTCAATGCTTAATATCAAACTGCGCTTTTACTTTATTTTTCATACTTTTTAAAGCAAGCATAGTTCTTCCTCTCTTTTGAACCGACATAGCTTTCCCAAGAATCAAACTTAGATAAGAATTGTTTGCACTATGTTACACAAAAGGTATTATGTCAAGAAAATAAATCAGAAATAAAGTTGTTTTTCTGAAAGATTCTTTTTCATTATCTCGTATAATCCACCCATTGACTGTTTATAGCTCCGCTTTCCCCAGCATTCGACCGAGAAATAGTGCTGTTAGTTATTAATTCCACTATATTCTATATGGATAGGTCGTACTTGTAATTTACCTACTCATTACGAGCTGTCTTCAGTACGTTGGCGATTAATCATTACTTTACCTCACCTGTGAGTTAGTAAAGAACCTCTATTTCTATGAAAATTAGTATGAGGAAGAGATTTTTTTTTCGAGTTTCTAAAGTAATACATAATAGAAGAGAGATCTCTAAGATGTATGAAAATATCCTCAAAAACTTATGTCACGCGTTAGAAGTTATACTGCTCTGGCGTGACAAGATAAAAAAATTTCAAAAATTTTATTTTACGTTTGTAGAGACTAACAATAGACTAACTAAAACGTTGACTATAGCTAACTTCAGGGTGTCGGGATTTTGTGACGGTGTGCGCGTGCATCGTAAAAATTTACTCTCATAACTTTTTCAGAACTCAGAACTTTTAAAGAAATCTACATTTTTTTATGAAAGAAAAATATTAAAGAAAAGGGTTATTATAATATTTAGGTATATATATGGTTATCCTATTTTTTAATTGACTACCTATAGTTTAAAGAAATGTATAAATTAAAATCTGACGTTTCCAACATGTCTAAGGCCTCGTTTTGTTATTATTGGTATATAAAACTTGGTAATTAAATAGTGGCGGAGAGTTTATTGCCAGTTCTTCTCTTCCGTTCTATGCCCTTGATTTGAGAACTGGCAGTAAATGTAAAATTAGAAGCATTTCATAAGTGTACATTGTGTTACCTATATGAATAAATGAGTTTTGCTTTTGACGTTTTTAACCCATACCTCCCAAACACCCAAATTTCAGTGTTTTATGAACTTGCAAAAAAAAATGATTCCTTACTATAGATGTAAGCCGCGTCCGCTTATCTTTTGGGACAGAGTCACCAAGTTCAAGAATGAAGGGCACGAAGTCCGCTTTCGTCTTGAACCTTCAAAAGGTTGCGCGGAGCAACCGCTGGCCTTTACATCTGGGCTGATGACACCCTTTCACGTGGCCTGCTGAATTAATTATTATGCTAAGTTCCTAACAGAAATATTCTTTGAAAAATCTTTCAAGAAAAGACATCAACGCGCGTAGCGCTCGTCTTGTTCTTAGCGTTTTAGGTCACATGGCTCCACTTACTAATCATTAATGATTCAACTAGCAAGATGGGATTACAAATAACAGTGTTTTCATATAATTAAAAAATTAAAATTAAAAAAAATATGATGTAGCGTACTGTAATTCCTTTTATTTACACAATTAGAACAAATAAACAAATGATTTTATAAAGTTGGCATCGCCACTGTTATATTCAAATTACTTTAAGTTCTGATAAAATAAATGTGAAAGAAGTGTCACATACAACTTTTGAACATAATCATGCGCAATCGTTGATATGAAATAGTGTAAATGTAGAGTATGTAAAAAAGGTAAAAGTACGTTGTATAAGTTTTTATAAGTAGAACTATAAATAGATAGTCTCATCCGAGTTTCTTGGAACGCGTGTGACGCCGTATCACAGCGTGCGAACTGGGTTTCTATTCACTTGTCTGCTAATGATCTTGTGAGGAACTCGAACTTATGTTTGTGATAAAAAAATATAGAATTTAATAAGCTTAAGTATACCATGGTTCAGTTGATAACCCGTATGAATTGGATTAATTTTCTGATGAAAAAATATTTGTTTTGTCATCAAACTGCGTGGACTTCATTTACGAGTTAAAAGTCTTCAAACAAGATTTCAATGGCTGTAGCATGGTTTTTATGTATATTTATTTCCAACACACAAATATGCAGTATTTACAATAATCTTAACCTTCTTCTTCTTTTAGTGCCTCCATTACTGGAAGTTGGCCATCAGTCTGTTGAAGACTGTCTTGTCCTTTGCCAGATGCAGCAACTCCTCCGCAGTTGCAATACCCGTCCACTCCCTAACATTGCAAAGCCATGGTTTCTACCAAAACGCTGTTTACCCTGGATTTTACCCATTATTGTAAACCGTATTACCATAAAGGAGGTGGTATTTATTTAATGTTCTGCATATGTTTTTTTCTTCTTCTATTCTTAACCTACATATTAAAAATAATAATAATCATCAAAAATGGATAATTAGAGAATTAAAATTCATTTAAAAGTTTGGTTCCTGTGGCAATGAACCTACCTTTAAGACAGCAGTTGTTCGCTATATTGCTATACTTATTCGTTATTATTTGTTCATAATTTATCGTCAAACTAGAAATGGTCCCTAATTCTCATTTATTAAAAATGAATGAAATTAAATTTGCTTAGTAGTTTTGGCGTGAACACTATTATTAACTGATGTTGTTAAGTTGTAGCAGCGATGCGCGATGCTCAGAGAAATCTCCGTAAGTGGGTTGGCGAAAGAATCTCGACGCGTCACCAATAGTGGTACAGACAGCAGATTACGTTCCATTTTAACGAACATTATACAGTTCTTATGTATACATTCGTGTAACAATATGACATAATTGTAAAATATATTATCAATGAGTTCATGACACAATAAATGACCTCTGTGTTAGCATTTCAACGTAAAAGTATTATATGTTTAATTTATTTTATAAATAAATAATTCTTACAACCATGAAGATATCATGCTATATTATGAAAAATAGTTCTATTTTAGTAAAAATACTTGAATTTTTTTTAAAGTTTCGAATAAATAATAATAATTAAACTTTATTCATGTGTTAAAATTCATCAATCGCAAGTCCCTACACTATACGGCACTCTACAACACAGGGAGTGTTGTAGACAACTATCATGTTATATTTAAAAAAATAGTTCTAATTTTACTAAATAATCAAGATATTAGACAATGTTTCAAATTGACTTAATCGTCCAATTTGACACCTAAATTTCTCAATGATAAAATTATACAACGCTCAAATTGATCAGTCGGAACACCGAAACGAATGTTTCTAAAAAGATAATTAACTTTGATTGTGAAAAAAACAAATCAATTTTCAACCTAGTTTCAAACTTTATTATAAAACTTTTAATAATGACAAATTACAAATAAAAAATTATTTAAGAGTTATTGTGTGATGGAATTAAAGGTAAAATGTATTTGCTGACTACACAATCCGAGGCACGCGTTTCTCCAGCGGCCCTGCACTCTACCGGCAAGTACTTGTCGCAAAAACACATTTATCGTGCATTATGTATCTTTCACATCCGACGTCTATCGCGGAAACTGTGCGAACTTAGATCTTTCTCTCTTTGTTCGCGGCCTAGTTACCTTTAGAAATCCTCTCATGACCTTGCCATAAATGAAACAATTCGTAACAAAAATCTCAATTTATTTTACATTAATTTACACTGTACTTATTCTAATCTGAAATGGAAAAATCTACTTATATACTGTGTATGTTACATTACTATAAATATTTAATATTCTCGGCTTACAATGCTTACGGCAGAGTAATTTTATTAGGGATACAAAGATATACAGTAACAATAAATACTTAAGAAACTAAACTTAATACTAAAAAGGTACAATTTTAGTCCACAGACATTGTAGGAAACGCAACGTGTGAAACACTGAAATTTTGACCTAATATATTATGTTAACGTAATTCCTATTCCTGAATTAATTAAGCGTTTCACAGTGCATTTTGCCCACAATGAGTAGAGCGGTTTTAAATACCTTTTTTTATTAAAGGTTTTTTATAGGAGTATCTATGGGTGCGCAAATTTATGTTAAGGCATGTTATAACAACAATAAATTTAATAAATGACCTAAAATGTATCTAGTAGCCTTAGTAAAAACGATATCTATTTAGTAGAGTAACAATTACGAGCGTGAATATATTTGGAACTAAACAAATTTTTAAATATTCATAAAATACATTTTCAAAAATATATACATATACTTTAATCTGAAAGAGTTTTTACTAAGGGTATCAACATAGTCAATTCAGTGTTGTCAGATTAAGTAATTGGTATCGAAACCACAGATTAAAATATTTAAAAAGACTTCAATATGGACCTATTGTCATTATTCAACCCGCACTCATAGTATCCAATTGATTTTTTTATTTTTAGTCAGTAAATTACTAAATATCATTAGTAGGTCAAACTGTCATGGATTAAATTTTGTGCTTTCATTCCAATTCAAGATCTTACTTAGTAAGTACATTTTGGACGGTATACGTATTTACAGAATTAAATGAATTTTTAAAAATTAAAAAATCAAATGCTAATTTTAATTATAACTAAAAACACCCTGCCCTATAAGTATACAAATATTTGAAGAAATAGTTGATGAAAGTTCAATGTGTAAAATACTGTTACGATATTAAATGATTCTAATGTTTATGAATGGGAAAATAAATTTTAATCAGTTAAACTAGCTGAATTATAAGATATCTCAGTCCCTCAAGATCTCAATCAGGCGGCATCCTAGCAAAATTGTCTTACGGGTAACACTATAAAAATAGTTTACTGTAACAATTAAATTGAATTGATACAAATAGTTTGCTACTAATCCGTGTCCTAGTTATGAGTTGCGCAATAACGGATCGCTGTTATTACATTAAGTTAGTTTTTCGATCATTTCCCGGACACGATTGTTCCGCTCATGCGCCTGCGCACTGCAAGGATCTCGGGGCCATCAATTGTTATTATTCAATTAATTAGGAATGTTTACTTGAAGGTGATGCATGAATGAAGTAAAGACAAAGATTTTTTTCTTAAATTATATGTTGTTTTGAAGATCTGAGAAATACATTTTAATTATATGTTAACAATAATTAATAATGTGACACTACTAACTATAACTCAACGGTGAGTGATTCTAACGTTTAGCCTCGTGAGCTTTGTCTTTGTTTATATAATTATACAATGTACCTAAAATATACAATAAATCTAATTAATATCTTTTATTATTTGACTACAGGTAGGTAATCGGAGTAAGCATTCACACTCGAAAAATATAAATTATGTGAAGAGTCAAGGAGACACCGTTCTTCGTTCATACATTACTCAATCGGAATGAATCAATTAACATACATTTCATACACGACACGCAATGAACGTAAACTTAACTACACAACAAAATTAAAAACAATATTATCTACATTATAAATCTGAAGAGCTTAAAACTAGATAACATTGCACTTTTCCTTAGGAGGATAATAACTAAAGGGTTTAAATCGCTAACTGTGTTAGAAGAATGACGGTTAATATCCAATAGTCTAGATAGATTTTCACCACACGTTCACAAACACACAACTACAACCTACGAAATGCTTTTGAGCTAGATTTGGCTCAGTCTCTTCCGATCCGTTTATGAATTTGCTGGTGTTTTATCAGATGCGCCTTCTGTCTAAACGCCTTTGCGCATACGTCGCATCTGAATGGTTTCTCTCCAGTATGCGTTCGAAGATGCACTTTAATATTAGATTTATTCAAGAACCCTCTATTGCAGATCCCGCACCTATGCACCGGTTTCTCTTTTCCTAAAAGCCCGCTTAGCTCAGCAGAGGTGGCCGAGGAAAATGCCAGGGAACTTCCGTGTAAACTTGCGCCATTGTTTCCTTGTTTTGCCTTTGCTCGACTTCGTTTTGATTTACTAGAAGGAGTTATCGTTGTGGTGTGAGCGTGAGGATAACCCATTAATCTGTCAGGGCTGCAAAGACCATCCTGCTTCAAACTCAGTCCGTAATGGGAACCATATCTTCCGTTCAACAGGCCACCCACTCCATCTGTCGTTGAAACAGCATTACCAGGAGGTGAAGATGTTGATATCACCTCCATACCATAGCTAGTCGAGCTGGGCGCTTCTTGTTTTACCGGTGGGCCATTTTGTAAGCGATTTTGAAGCAACGGCATATAACCTTGAGTTAGTAAATTCTGAAGCGTTGACCCTGCTTGGCCAAAATTGTTTTGAAAAAACTCTTGGGTTTTTGAATACTTATGGTTTTTACTAGGATAATCTAAACCAGATTGGTGATTCCCTTGGGTGGGTGGTGGAGAGATCGATAGACCCAAGTCTGAAAGATCTTGTGTGATTGGCATTTTTTCCCCTTGTTGACTGGTGGCGCTAGTTATCCAGGTCATGTCTATGTCCATCCAGCTATCTCTTGAATCGTTTCTCTCAGGATCCTCTGGTTGGGAAGGTACAGTAGTGTCTGCGATAGCAGATCCTATGATAGCCGCTATATCTTCTATTGAACTTAGGTCATACATTTCTTGTTTAGGAGCATCATCGAAAAGTTTAGCTGGCGGTGAGCAAGATTGAGCACAAGAATCGGGCGCTCCTGGGCCAGAAGATTCTGCAAAGGGTTTTGTATCAGATACATCTAAGGGAAACGGTTTGACGTCCTCTAAGTCGGGTGGTTCCGAGTCAGTAGCGCAAGTGGAAGACGAGACGACCTCATTATCACCGTAGCCACTTTGAGTAGGGTAATTATTGTTCTCTTCTGGAAGACGTTGAGCAATAGCATGGAAGTGATGACCGGAGATTCCATTAATAGAAAGGTGTCCAGTGTAGCCAGTAAAGGGCGGGAGTGGTTTAAGTTCCGCAAGGGGTGGAGGAGCGAGTAGAGAGTCGAGAAGCTCGTGGCAAGGGGGAGAAGAGGCCTCGTGCTTCGGGTCGAACCAGCAGGCGCCCAGCAGTAGCTCACTGGAAGGGGGCCCACCGCCCGCCACGCCGGTGCACTTCATGCCGCGCCTTACCGCGACGCCAGACCCGACAGAGACCCCACCACCACCATACTTAGATGCCGCCACCCTGCCGCGCTGACTGAAACAATATTTCATACATTAAAAACCTTCTTAAAGTCTTTATTTAACTTTATAATACACAAATGGTTTCGGTAATAAATAAAATGTATTAGAAACGATATACAATATTCAATTTAGAATGTTTCTTTGATAGTATAATCATCGTTTAACGTAATGGAACATCTCTCGTACAAACTAAGTCTACCTAATTAATAAGAATTATCGACCTAATAAAATAAACCTACGTAAAATGAGGATCAATGATAAACCATCCAAAGTATATATTTAAACGAACACGTGCAAAACAAGAATACCTTAGCTGTATTCGTAAGTAGGCAAAACGAATATGAAACAGAGATATTGGCGCTAAATGGCAACCATTTGCTGCGCGCGCGCCGCTTCGCATCACTAACTATCTATGCTAAGATATTTGTACTATATACTATTTCTATTCACATTTTCATAAGTCATATTTTTTTAATTTCTGCTAGAAATCATAGGTATTACATCAAAAATGAAAATATCTATACAAAATCATTAAAATTAAATTTTGTGTACCTACACATATTTAATATGTATAGCTCCTTATAGTACAAAATTTGTTTTTAATTTTTAAATTAGACCTTATTGATGTTTGTATAAAATTGTCATTATATTTTACCATTTTATAACGCTGCTAAGATGATATAAGCAATGTTGTTTCTCTCTAAGCGAATATTTTGTATTGTGATAGATACCTCAATGAGAATTGCGTTATTTAAGAATTTAAATTACTTGTACTGTTACACACAATTATATTTTTCTATGAAGTGAACTGAATGAGGTAAGATTTCGTACACAACCCAACTAAAGGACCGATATCACGCACAATTGCCCAAGCATTGCACGCCATTCGCAATGTTCAATCAAAAAATCGAGTGAAATATTAAAATTTGTCTCGGCAACCAAGAGCGCGGCCTTCAGGTTTTTCGCAAATCTATTGCAGCCGATAGCCCGTAGCGAGTTGCCGCAATGTGTTCGGTAAAAAAATCGTTACAAGACTTGATTGCACTTAAAACGTGACGCAGTGTTAGACAAATTGTTATAAATTGCAAACAATACATTTTATTTAGTATAATTTTTTCACGATATTTCGAAGCGTTGTGAAAAATATTTGGTTTAAGAATTTAGTATATTACATAGTAAGTAATCCTTACGAGATATTTTGGGATCAATTTATTTAAGTAACTCTTTTAAAATCTGAGCAGTGTTGAAAGGCACTACCTTAAGCGTACGCTCTCATCCTAGAGGTCGTAGGTTCGATCCTGGGATGTGCACCAATATACTTTCATTCTATGTGCGCATTTAACATTCGCTTGACCAGTGAAGGAAAACATGGTGAAGAAACCGGCTTGTCTTAGACCCAAAAAGTCGACAGCGTGTGTCAGGCACCGCATGTGGATCACCTACTTGCCTATTAGATTGACAAATAATCATAAATCAGATTCAGAAATCTGAGGCTTATTCATATTGACTAAAGGATGCCGTAACGAAAACTATACTAAAGATATGTGTAAATGTATTATTTAATATTTTAAATACTCCTTTATAAGAAGGGAAGAGAGAAAAATCAGTGGCTGAAAAGATTTCTGAGTTTCGTAATCAATTTTCGGTATTCCTATCTGGCCGTGTGATCAGCCTTGGGTGCCTATTACACACCTTCAAGTGAACCCGAAGGCATATCTTACGGCCACAGAGACAAATGCCACACGCTCAAGCCACTAGACTGAAACTGAAATAAGAACTTATACAAAAATGTACCGAAATATTCTTGAAATTGCTACGATATAAACAACTTAACCAGCGTAGGCGCAATCCCTTGACTCACGCTTCGCTCAGCAAGCTTCAAGTAGCGTTTAGACAAACATCCACTTACCCAAACATCTCTCAATCGAAATGTATGTTTATCGAACAAAGCTAATGTACCTAAGCTAAGCTTGTATCGAAAATGAGAATGATTCTATTCATAGACAAAACAAAATAACTAGTAACAAACATACGGTATATTTTTTACATAATGACAGATAATGTCTCTGGTTAAAAAAATAATGCTCCGTATCAAAGTGCAATCAAAGTTCAATCGATTGAAATCATGCAAGCAATTGTTGTCTCGTCCGAATTCGAAAGAAAGTTTAGGTCCGGTTCGCTATTCGCTCTGTTGACTATGTCTGAGTGAAAGTCTGAGTAAATACAGCCTGCGCCGCGCCTCGTCTCTTGTCATTTGTCGCTTGAATATCTTATATACTTACTACTGTGTTGATAGTAATTGTATAGTTATATTACTTAAAGTAAGATGGGCTACAAAAGTAATTGGTAAGTTAGTAGTGCCCATAAAACAACAGGTATATATTTATACAATACATACTTTGAAATATCAAGTGTCTTTCATAAATATAAAATTATTTGATAATATTTTTTTCTAATATCTATTTATATTTGTATACAGGCCTGTTCAAAATATATGAAACTCAAATTAGTAAATTTTGATATTCTATAATGACATACACGTTAATATTATATTGTCCGTAAAAGTTATTTAGTTTGTTGCAAGAATTTTTTTAATAATTTATATTATTTTAAATACTGTATTTGTGTAAATAAAAATAATATTTGGTATAATAAAAAAAAATACAATAATAAAAAAAAAATAAGCAATTGCTATTCTGTGTAATAAGTACGCTACAACTTAATTAATGTATGGCGATATTACGTATATCAAAGATTAAAAATGGTTATTTATATTATATATTAGGTATAGTGATTAAAGATTTAATAATTTAAGCTTGTCTTGACTAGTGGTATTCCAGCCTTGAGGTAGGTTAAAACTGGAGCCCCTAAGGCATTTACCGCAAGCTATTGTGAATCAGCACCGTGAAAATCGAAAACTTGATCATAATCAGGCGAGTAACGACCTAATTGGGCAATGTCAAGGTTGAATTTTCCCCGCGCAAATTTGGCAGTTACGACCTATGGACATTGCGGCACGCTTTACGCTACTGACATACTTCCGCGTAGTACCGTTAGCCGGCCCTGTTCCGTTCTTGCCTCTCTATCGTTCTCGTTCGATTGTGTATCTCTGTTTCGCTCGACGTGCGACAATTTTTCGATGCGGGCGCAGCATGTGGGTTGGCCCGAAAATTGAGTTCGTGATAGGATTTTAAAGTTTAAGTGGGGGATATGTGTGTCAGAGGGTCGTAATATGTGCAAAGTCACGCGGCCTCCCTCGTTTTAGGGAGGAGGCTTTGATAAATATTATTATAATATAGTTTGACGCCGAAGTTTTTTATAGAACAGGGGGCAAACAGGCAGGAGGCTCATCTAAAGTTAGGTGATACTCTCAATGCCAGAGGACTCGCGAGTGCGTTATAGGCTATTTAATTATTCCTACTCTCTCTTTTGAAAGACCCGAAAAGGAATTGGTTCGGAAATACTTCAGCGAGAAGCAATTATAAATAAAATGTATATTTACTAAGTGTCCTAAGTTATTTATATATTTTTTTATATATACAAAGTACTTCATAATAATAGGGGTATTTTCTATCATTGTCAATTATGTTACTGGGTAGACCTTTGCAGATACCAGGACCAGACTAAATCTAATAAGCAAGCAGTACGGTAGGCCAAGCTTATTTACTAAAATTATAAGCACACATGTGTGTTATTTACACTAACACAGATCCGGGTTCTATAACCAATATCAGCCGTAATATCAACGACTCGTAGCACCACTAAAAAAAACATCTTATAATTTAGTTTTACTAAACTTCTACTTGTGTCCTTTATTCCAGTATCAAATTAAAAATCTTTGATTAAGGCGTGTTTAATGAAATGTCATAATTTATTTTGAATTCAATGCTTTAGACTTTGACAAGACGCGGGCTTCAAGCATGGTCACAATAATCTTTCTATTAACGAGTTTTATTTAAAAAGAACTATGTTACATTTCCAATATCTGTTATTTCAGATCGAGAAAATATATGCATAAGTAAATTTGCTTAAATAAAATATTTAAAATTAGCACAAAAGCGTCACCTGTTCAAGCGTGAATTTTGTCACGAAATAATTTCCAAAAAGCACAGACACGTTCACTGACCACGAGTTAACTGACTGAACTATTTTTGTTCTAAAAGTTATAAAATTAGTTTTAGGTAAACAATGAGGGCGGCGCGTGTGATCCTTACCGTTAGGATTCTAAAATCGTCTGCTACCTACCAATAAACTGACCGGAATTTTATTGCCGTTTAAACTGTATAGTCCAAAATTTTAAAAGTACCGCAATTCACGTTTAATACTGTTTTTAAATTACCCTAATTGGTACTGGCGGCAACCCCTCTTTTACCAGATGAATTACTTTAGAGAAATAAATAATTTTGACGAAATTTAAGGACAGTTTGCATATGTAGGGTGTATCTGTTAATTTAATAACGTTCAAATGGAGATGCAGTGGTGCTAGGACTTAAATTTACACATTTGTTGGTCTTATTATATATTAAAATGATTCAAGAACTATCAAAGCTTGCTCGCAAATTCTAGAGCACGTGTTAAGAGTTACTAAGTCTAACAGTTAGTTAAAAACTTTGCTACGTCTGCGCTATTATTACACATATATAAGAACCACCATTACAAGAACCACAAAGAAAAATCTCTCTAAATATTAAATAATTAATGTGTCTATTTTATTATGATCATGCTTCTTTAAAAATATATTAATGTATAGCTGGGAATATATTGCAATAAAATTGGTTAATACTACAGAAGTAGAATATTAAGTATTATTTATAATATATTGATTAATATTATATTTGTATTTTAATATAATTATAAGTTCCTTACTAATATATTAAAACGTTATATTGCCTTACATTCTTATCTTGAAAGACCTGCATAGAAAAGAACTCAACGCGCTCTAAGCATTGAGAAATTACCAGTGTTGTAAATAAGTTTAAGGTAATGCTATCAATTAAATACTTTGTAAATTTTTTTAGCATGTAATAATTTAACTAATAAGGAATCAGTTGATATCACTTGTTTATGCAAAACTCAACTAACACTTTAATTAATCATGCTAAGCCTTCAATTCTTTACTAATAAATATAAGCTCTTACTGAAACGACTTTATAAACTATACGCCCTAATTAAATTTTTATCATGCAAAGTGACACGAGTGTAGATAAAGACTAAACAGCCTATAGTTGTAACGTTTGTGAATACAGTCCGACAGTTAAAGATATTCAAATATAACAAGTAGCGGTGTTATCTTTGAAGTAGAATGACAATGGCATCCCTAATCCTAATTGCCTAGTATAAACATGACCTGAAGGTACCGTTATAAGATACAATTTTGGGTCGTAAAGAATTGTTTATAAAAACTTGAGCTTAAACTAACCGACTATTATTACGAATACTGAAACTAGCGTGAGGGTAAAACTTGCCTTACATTCAGTTTCCCAGAGCTATCTTTTCCAAAAATTTGCAATAAATCTCTCACAAAAGATCACATATTTACGTATATAGTTGGTAGGAATTCTGTTAGCAATAGTTATTAAGTATGAAGTATGCTGTGTTTGCCTGTTAAAGGGTATAATAAGTTTTTATTAATATTTTTGTGTGTTCCTTGATGTAAGCTTTTATGATCATACCTGTGTCAACCACTTTAAATAAACAAATAAGTCACGGTTTCAGTTGATTTTCTTAATTTAATGACACATGCAAGTTGTGGCGATGCGTTGATGCATAGTATCCTTTTTGTTTGTACTTTAAAGAAGTCTATACCATTACAGTACAATATAATGAAAATGCAAATTTTCATACATAAACAGGTATATAATAAGGAATTTTCTCGGTTTATTACTCTTCTATGAAAATGGTTTATATATATATATGTATAAATGCAAAATATCAAGGAGCCTTATTAACATTTGAATAAAGTTTTGTGACCATCTTTGCTACAAAAATGTCTTCTAGGAAAATAGTAAGACAAAGCGAGAACTTCTTACTTTTGCATATATTACATAAATTGAGAGTCGATAATTTAAGACATGAATATTAGTTAAACCATTGTGTTGTAATCGGCAGGCTTTAGTAAAAGCTTCAGAATTTTAAAACCATTTTAAAAGGCAATAAATAATTTGCTTGTAATTGTCAAATACTCGACAAAGCTCCCTTCGAGACTTTGCAGGTTAGAATCTATTTTCAAATTACTACAAATATTCAGTTACAAAAGTTCTAAGATTCTTGATGGACACAATAATCATCGAGGCAAATAGGAAGGAACAAAAAACGATCGGTCATTGTCCTCCCCCGGGATAGCCCGGGATGGGTCGTTACTACTAACGGGATCTGGGTCAACGAACCGCGTCCTCGTGACGTCATGACCTTGGTTTGGGAGTGTTCGATCGCTGAGATAACGCGTTTTTTATATACGATTGTATAGAGAATTCAGGATTACCATTACCACTTGGTTAGCGAAGCGCCATGCGAGCAATACATATAATAAATAGAATTTCTGTCGAGGTAGACTTATTTGTTTGTACACTGGCTGAGTTCACAAGAGTTGCTTCCTATATTATTAGTTATAAGATTTAGGTATATTAATATATTTTTTTAATGATTTTTTATGTAGGTTAATCGGTGTGGGTATAATTAATGTGTCGTTCTATCGAATTAGTAATAACTGTAAAGATAGAATAATGATATGAAAATAAATAAATAAATAAATATTGAGCATTTTACTACAAAACAAATTAATCTCTAGAATTGAAAATATATAAAAATCAAGTTTGCAGTTCAAGAGTAACTTAGTTTTATACAAACCAAAGTATTTGTTTAATAATTGTAACCATCTTAAGGTGTTAAAATTATTTAAAAATAAAAGTACATATAAGGAAAATAATTTAATAACAGGTGTTTTTTATTAAGTACAGTTTTTTATTCAAAGGGTCACGCACCGAAAAATAAGGTCATATTAATTGAAACACAGATGTCGATGCAGGTGCAATTATTATTATTAATTAAAACGTTTTTAACTTATGTTTAAAGGAATTATACATAAGTAAAGACACGCCTTTTTATTTTGAATTATTGTCATAAATTAATTATAGTCAAGTTCTACGAGTGTCTACACGACGTAGAAGAGCTACGTGGTTTTGTAGAACCTAGAATCTAGATCTACGAAAAAATTGTTGCTACGTGTATCATCTTAAAATATATTAACCGTTACACGATACCAATTTCATTGAAATAATATTTTTCCATGACTTGCATTTCTAACGAATAAATTAATAGTATTTTGGGGCAATAAGATATTCTGAAACGATTTCTTATATGTTTTAATAACACACGCAGATATCTTCTTCGTACTAGAGCATATGAACACTAGTAAACTATACATGTATGATGAATGATATAATAAAATATAAATATGTACTGAGCAGTGTTGGTGTAGTAGATTCAGAGTGCGACTCTCATACCTGAGGTTGTAGGTTCGATCCCCAGCTGTTACCAATAGACTTTCTTTCTATGTGCGCATTTAACATTCGCTCGAATTGTGAAGGAAAACATCGTGAGGAAACTTGACATGTGTTAGACCCAAAAAGTCTACTTGCGTAATAAAGTTATACTTGCTTTACGTATTAGATTGAAAAATGACCATGAAACTGATTCAGAAATCTGAGGCCAAGACTTAAAGAGGTTGTAGCGCCACTGATTTATTTATTTAAATATGTATTATAATAATTTGATAAAGAGTAAAATATCAAAATATGTACATTCAGCCCTTTTTCGTGGTTCAGACTACTGACTACTCTTACATGACAAATTTGTTGACACAAATGACATATTGGACCAACTTTTACTTAGTAAATAGAAACGGCCGTATCTTATTACCATAGCATAGAGTTCAATCTCCCGTCAAACTTTATCTTACTTTTACATTTAGCAAATAAGTGCTAATACAATTCCCTACGGTCACTTTTACGCGTAGATTTGTAGTAAAAAATGAAAGTTTACGCTTTGAAAATGCCGACATTATATAACTACTACGTCCTTATAAATTGTATAAATAAAAATTACTTTATCAAACGAACTACCTTCTTTTCAAGGCCCCCATATTTGTTGAAATATATATATCTAAGCTGCCTTTGTGTGATGCAAAACCGAGATCGTTGGTTTGATTACCGTGCACCCAATACACTTGATGAGGTGGTTTATTGGTATTGTACAATTAACAATGACACCTATTTGACCTATTTATAGTGGGGAAACTAGCGCATACTATAAATAGTTTGTCAGTCAACAATTTTATGTCATTTATAATTTTCTCCTATGAAATATTACTCTACCAAGTTCGATCTTCAAAGCTGCTTTATCTGTGGCTTCGATTTTAGTAAAAATACTACACAATTGTCTAAACAATGGAGACGGTAGTGTACCAAACTAGTTAGTGACCCAAAAACAACCTTTGAAAATCAAAAAACAATACAAACATTAATCATGTTCCAATTTCTATTGAATGTTAATGAAACGGTGTTGAGTTTATCTTGGCGTGCTCTCGCCAAAGTTGAGATCACTTTAAGATAAAAATAGGGCTGCAATAAAATTAAATATTTTTAACTTACAATTGTCCAGTTACATTTACTGAGTAATACTGCTTTTAATTAATTTGATATACAAAATACAACGGGTGTATTTCATCATTTTACGGATTTATTGATTGACATTTATTCAATTAGATTAGATACGTTTTGTCAGGAATCCCTCCAAACCATTGTTATGAATCAGAAGACGAATTGGTTACGAATTAAATTGCAAATATAAAGAAACAAAAAAAGTTATGCATAATAGATGCAAAGAACAACCTTTATTATATACATATTTTAACTTAAAATGAGATACGCTGAATGACGAAAGCAGTTCTAAGCTCACTGGAACCGTTCAATGATCCCAACCAAGGTATTCAATTATATAATATACATTTTAAGATAGGCGTAAGTCAAAAGAAACAAAGTCGTTAGAGGAAACCCCTTATATTAATAAACCGTTGGCAACCCTAATCCATGCCACCGATATGTCTGCGCTGTATCGGCGGTCGGCAATTAATCTTAGATTAAGTTCACGGTTAAGGCTTTAGATTTATCAGCTAAGTGTACCCTAGAATTGAGTACAGATTGTTGCAACTTATTTACTTGTAAAAGGAATTCCTATAGTTAATCCGTGCTTTCAGATTTTTTATTGTGGCCAATTAAAAATAATATAATACGATTCGTGGCAACAACGACTCGTAAAACCGGGGTTAATAAAACTTAAATCCTATTACTTAGATAGCAAATATCTGTTTCGAGCGGTATATTTTCTTTATCGACTCGGTCAAACGCTTTCTTTTACTACAACAATTTAAATTTGACGGTTCTTATTACAAACTTATCGAACTCGACTTTAAAATTAAATTTTAGTGAATAAATGTAATAACATTTTCCGCTCGCTTTATTATATGTGTAAAACAAATTAAAATACTTCGACATGTATAAAAATGGAAGTGGATGATTAAGAGTAATAATTGCTTATCAATATTTAATTAACGTACAAGTAATCGAAAAATATTTTAAAATAACGAATTCTCTTGTATCTTATCGAATTATTACTGAGTTAAGTGCGCGTCACACTGTTTTTGGGTCAGTCTGAGAATGAATTTATTAAGTCCGCACTAAAAGCCCACTAAATATCGCTCAAGACAACAGCTAATGGACAATCGATTTGAAGTCGATTTATGCTGCAGTAATTGCTTGTAACTTTGCGTCTAAACTTAGACTATTTTCTTCATTATATTATGTAGAAAGCTTCTTCGTATACTAACTATGAATTGAATAAATATAACTAAATAAATAAATAAATATAACTGTAACTTAAATTATTCAACTTTTTAAACTTTAATTTAACGAAAGCAAATCTATTATGAACCCAAAGTTCTTTTATAGAAACTCCAAACTCTTTAATAGAAAATAACATTAATAATTAATTATAAAAATGTTATGAGTCTGTAATTTTCTTGCTTTCTCTTATTATAACCTTTTGTGCAAAATTATATCATTATTATCATAACTGTACAATCACATAGCACAAGAAATAAAATAAAAGCGGAATAATTTGTTTTTAAACGATTTAACCGGTTCAAAAGACAAAAGCTACCAAATATGATCATTAAGAAAAGACATGTTAAAGTGTGTGGTCACAAATGACCAAGAAAAAACACCGTACGTGAACTAAAATGTCGTATAAAGTAGGTTTACGAGCGGCAGCGTGTCATGTGTACGCGCACGTACCTACCACGCACTACGCGTTTTGATCCTCAAAAACCGTATTTACGACCTAATTCTAGTTGTATTTTAAAATATTTTATGTTTGCGAATTTATTATAAATGTTTACAACTGCTGGTTACTGATGCTTCTAAAATAACATTAGGATCTTGATTTTATATCGTTAAGTAAGCCAAAACATTGTTGAATAAACAGTTAAAAATTTGACGATTTTTTTGTTAACATCAAATTAAAAACTGAAGAGCTAAACTTGTTATTATTAGTGATTTTATGTGTAGTAAACTACCACCTAAACCTTCTTATTAAAAACCCGATCAAAATCATTCCATGAGAACAGTTCATAAATTGATCATAGAATACATTTTACAACGCCGAGTAAGGGCCAGTGTCCTGCGCAGGAACAGGTTTAGTAACGGGACCCAACTGACCCCAAAACAATTTTTGGAAGCCATCCGAAATTGTTCATTACACTTTTTTAAATATTACTAATTGGATACATGTCGCAACTTGTAAATTGACGAAAAGCTTTAATCATTCAAGTGGTTTTTATTACTTTGACTTAATTATTATTCATTCAGTTTTAATTTTGGCAGTGTCATTGCACTTGAGTGTTAATGCGCGATTTCTTATGGCACGTTTTTACTAAGACGATATAATAAATGGTAATGTATGGATATCGTGATGCCACAGATGGTATATTTTTGGAGAATAGGCCATGGAAATGTGGGAGGGGCAATGCGGAGCGCGACGCAAACTTCTATTTCCCTTAGATGATTTGTGGTATTTAAGATAAGAAAGTAATAAATATTAAGTCTTTTATTATTTTTGACTTGCGAGGACATTAGGTGCACAGCCTAAGTATATTATAAAACTTTTTTATTAGTTCTAAAAACAACAATCGCCAGTAATTTGGTTTTTCAAGTATGTAATATAATTAATTAACTATTTAAGTACCTTTACTGTTTTCTTTGTTAAGTAGATTAAGTATTAACATATAGGAAAGAGCGTTCATCCCTAACACAGGTTCTTGAACTTAAAAGGGATGTACTAAAATATAGATTTAAGACTATTTACTTAATAAAGAAAATTTTTGTTTAAAAAAAAAAAAAAGAACGAATTCCGTAAACCGACAAATTGATTAGAAGATATTGAAACGGATATTTCATTGTTAATAACAGATAACGTTTTATCTTTTTTTTCATATAAATAAATTGTAACATTTCAATCATTTTGGTTCCACTTCAAAACATTAAAAAAAGATTTTTACTTGCCCTAAAACTATTTAAGGCTGTAACGTGATAAGTATATAAATAGGCTATTATTAAATCGTTCGTATAAGTATTAAACAATCTACAAATTTTTAAACATGGATTAATAGACAAGAAAGGTATCGATTTCCAACCAAAAGAGTTTACCCGGATTCATTTTGGACAGTTATAAGGTATCTCGGTATTTTGATAATATTTAGGTCGATCGAGTATCCTGTTGATTCACCCGACTGTGATGTAATTTTGATGAAAGTTAATTTTACATTAACCGAATTTTTTAAATGACTCAACGGTATTTACTGTATATCATAAGTGAAAGTAAGGCCTACATTTGAGAGATAATTCTTTAGAACTAAGCATGGCAGTGAAAAAAAACATACTCCCAATACGTTCTTCAACATTCGATCTAAATAATCGTTATATGAAAACAACCTAAACCTTGTTTTATTTCCATATCCTTAATTTACATTTCAAGTTAGTATTTTTTATAGCTAAATGTTAGTTGCCTATGGATATGGACCTCTCTTGGGAAAAGGCCTCCTCTAACCCTCTCTAGAGGGCTCTATCTTGGCCAATAGTCTAATATAATCTATAATAATTTTTTCTCAGATGTTATATTCATACTGTATATATGTGGGTGGGTCTTTATTCTAAAAAAAAATATGTATAGAAAAGAACTTTCATATATTTCGATATACACACAAAACGCGTCTGATAATTTTAAAATAATAATAAAACTCTTGTACGTTAGCACATGAACAGACATATTTGTTGATCTATTTGACTTAATACGATATAAACCCTCCTTGCTTCATCTGGAATCGGATACAGTTTAACCAAAAGTGGGCCACTGTGCTCATTAATAATAAAATAAAAGCAAATATTAAAATATAAATAATTTGACATGGCAACTCCGTGAACGTCTCTGCGGTGTAGGTCAATGTAAAAGCATTGCTAACTTGCTCTTGACTTTGAAAGGAGGTTTCGCGGTCGCGGAGGGGATAGCGGGGGGAGAGAGGGAGGTAAAAGTGAAACGTCTCTTAGAAGTGCAATTCACATGAAGTTAATTGTTTGTATGTCGAGTTAGTAGGTGAGCCTCGTTGATAAATTAATTTGTTTTGAACAAAAGCAGCGTATAAGTTTTAACCAGAGCATATTAAACTGGTTAAGATACGTATGTTCATATCAATGTTTGGCTATGGTCCAACTAAAAATTTGTTTATTTATATAAGAGCATATTCATTACTTAGAAACGTCAAGGCGTAATTAACAAGCAATGACGCGCCCATCTGAGAACTGCCAAGTTCAATTACAGAATATAAAAAAATGCGATCTCTGTTTTCCAAGTTTACATAAAATACTATATTTAGTTATTACAAAAGAAAAGTCCTTCACAAATGCCATAAAAGCGATGGAATAAAACGTCTGTATAAATAAATCAGTAGCGCTACAACCTTTTTAGGTCTGGGTCTCAGATTTCTTTATCTGTTTAATGATCATTTTCAATCTAATAAGCAAGTAGGTGATCAGCCTGTACCTGACACACCGATGTCAACGGTTTTGGGTCTAACGCAAGCCGGTTTCCTCACCGTTCCAGCGAATCTGAAATGCGCACATAGAAAGTCCATTCGTGCACAGCCAAGGATCGAACCTACGACCTCAGGGATGAGAGTCGCACCGACGAAGCCACTAGGCCAACACTTCTGTTATACACCTATACCTAACCTAATACATTGTTATAAATTTTGAGAACTAGATATTTTTCTAAGCTCCTTAGTCAGTAAAACTTCTTTTAATAAAGAAGCACCAAGTATACGTGACTAATATAGTCAACGTTTTTATAAATTTTTCAACAAAGCAGTGTATGTAAAGTTGTCTTAACAATTAAAAAGATGTACTATTAAATTCTTTAAAAAAAATAATCAACCGCTACAACTGTTTTAGGTCTGGGCCTCAGAATTCTGTATATTTTCATGATCATTTGTTAACAGGCAAGCAGGTGATCAGCCTCCTGTGCCTGACGCACGCCGTCGACTTTTTGGGTCTAAGGCAAGCCGGTTTCCTTCACTGTTCGAGCGAATGTTAAATGTACACATAGATAGAGAGTCCATTGGTGCACAGCCGGGGATCAAACCTACGACCTCCGACCTACGACGAGAGTCGCACGCTGAAGCCACTTGGCCAACATTACTCATTAAATTCTTTAAGCCCGTACAATAAAATTATAATTAAATGGGTGATGCTCATTAATTTCGCGAAATAATACCGTATAAGCTGTAAATATAGTTGAATAGCTCACATATGCAATTATCGTGTTTACGAGCGGCTAGCTACAACGGTCGGCCAGTGCGCTACGATATTGTGACGAGAATAACTGGACGTACGCTCTACTGAACGCAACAAACACTCATTCCACTGTGAACCAACTATAGAAATTAATATTGTATCGTATGTACGGTAGAAGCATAAACAATATCAGAAGAAAATGACTATATGAAAGTAGAGAAGTTAGAATCTATCTTTGCAATTCAACGATGTAATTTCACATTTTTAGTTTATGTTTATGTTTATGTTATTATTCTTTAAAATCTTTACGATTACTTAGTTACCATAGTTATATATTGCCATAAATGTAGTGAAATATTTTCCAAAATTATTTTCCACCACAAACTTAGCCAGACGTTTTGGACCGTAATGCTTATATTTAAGTAGATTATAGAAAACTATAAAATCTACTAATATCTGTTATAAACAATTTCAAGAATATTTATTTATTAACAATTCGTTGCATGTACAGAAATGTAACACAATTGTCATAATTAAATAACGTTTTATTACGACGGTAGCTGGCAGATTTTTCGCTTTCGAGCGATCTCTTCCAGGCAACCACTGTCAGAAAAGAAAATTAAATTATATAAAGTACGCGTAAGAAATGCAAAAATACATAAAACGTAGTTATTTACACAAAACTTATGGAATAAAGCATAGCAATTAAAACATAATGTAAACAGTGATCGGAACAATATTAAAAAAAGGGCACATGAAAAAGAAGAATATCCATTGGTACAAAAGTACACTGGAACAAAAAAGGAATTCTTGAATTTATCGCATTTACTGACAAGTTTCGTTTTATAATATGTTAAAATTTCCATGTCTAGATCATGCCCTACACACAAATCTAAGTCTAGATATTAATTAATTCTCGGCTAGTATCGCGATCATACGTCAGCAGACAGTTATGTGACGTAGCAACAAGGCCACTGCGCACGCGTCCACTGACACGGTGGATGTGAGAATATGCGACCACATGACCATGTATGGGACTTAATACAATTTTCCAAATCAAACAACTTATTAACAGATTAGTTACGTACTCAGAGTCGTTTACATATAAAAAATATTATTTTTTAAATACTGGATATTATTAGATTTAAATATATAGGAAATTAATGTTTATTACTGTATGCAATATTGAAAATATGTATAGGAACAGCCCAGCTCCCTAAAGCACCGTTACACTAAAACCTTGTAAGGACGCAGTTACTATGAGAATTTACGTAACTTAAAATATATATTTCATTCACAAGTATTGATTTTAAAGAGCAATAAGTTTTACACGTGAATAATAGAGTTCTGTGGTTGGCATAAAGAAAACTGTGTCTCAATACAATTAGCAACGTTTTGTCTTTACTTAAAATGTTTACCCGTAATCAAATAAAAACCAGCTTTACAGTTATTTTGAAATAAATAAACAAATATACAGCTCTCTCACATTTCTTTAATAACTCTAGATAACATTAGCATATTCTTCTAATAATCTGCAATATAAACGCGGCTTATCCACATTCCTTTGAGACTCAAACTCAATGAAATGTAGGTCAAGTTTATTGACAAACCAGGACGTTGCCCGTCTGCTATCCTTATCACACACATCGTTATGTCCTGTTCTAATTGAAAGCCTTCTTGTAGGCTGTCTTGCTTTTATTTGAAGTCGAATTGCGGTTGTTATTAATATAGCTTGTCCAAGAAATATATGATTATTCGAAATTCGGGTAAAAATTAAGTGAATAAAATAGTAAACTATAATACAGTCCTAAAAACAAATATTAAAATTAATTAAAAATATTAAAAATAAATTAGAAATATTAAAAATTAAATTGAGCCAGACGCATGCGCGTCGAAGTCTTTTAAACTGCCTACCCTAATAAAATTGTAAAATTGTACCCATGTACCAATTAAAATATACTTTTCTTAACACAATACAAGGAAGTAAAGTTATATGACTCCTAGAAAATATATACCCTGAATTATTTAAAGCATTTTCAATAGAAAATCTAAATTTTTAAAAATATTAAATATATTTAAATCCCATAAGGATCTACGGTATGAAGCATTATTTAATCTTTATCCTAACTCCTTATCTTGTACTCGGATATAACCTGAGACAAACCGGAAATCGGTTTAATAGACGGGAAGTGAACCCGCACTCAGGTGTTCTCTCACTAGGTTAATGGTTTGTTTGGATGGATCTATAAAGGTGAACTATTACGGACAAAAAATGATACATGAAGGGTGAGAAACCTTTTGTTTTTTTTTGTTAACGATTTTATACTATTAAGGATCTTGTTTATAATCCATAACGTACCTTAACCTTTAACAAGCGTTTGTAAGCTTTAAATATATATGTAGTAATTTGACGGGTCATTGATCTAGTGGTTAGTACCCCTGACTGCGAATCCATTGGTCCCGGGTTCAATCCTCGGCTGAGACAAACATGTGCTTCTTGGGTGTTTAAATATGTATTTATATGTCTATCTATTTATAATATGTATGTATATTCGTGGCCTAGTACCCATAACACAAGCTTCACCAGTTTAGCATGGGACTAGGTCAATTGGTGTGAATTGTCTAATAAAAAAAAAGTTAAAAAATTTAAAGCAGACACATAATTGCAAAGTACTCCACAAGACTAGGAATAATATAAAAAAATTCACTATCTTTTTATTTTATTGATAATTTTAATATCCTGTATTATATATTAATCAAAGAATTATTCTTAACAAAAAGTTTGGGAGAACAAGAGATTATCACGCGACAGTTGTTCAATCAATAAAAATATTCTGTTTTGACAAGATAGTTTTTCAAATCAATTAGATTCGATCATAAGTTAATAGTTTTTGTATAGTGTGTTTATCTTTAATTGAAAGTTTGATGCTTTTGTCAAACTTAATATCAGTAATCTATTAGACCTATTTTAATAAACCTTTAGAACTATTATCTATGATTTGGTCTCAAATTTACGAATCTCAGGTACAGGTATGCGTAACATTCCCACAGAATACATGAGTTTTTTTTACAGAATTCAAATATTGATTGAAGGGTTGTACGGGACATCTGTCTCAGTGAAAGCCTGAGAAAGCGCGATATTTTGGTAACATGTGCCTTTAAAGCCTTATTGTTCAAACATGACATGTGTTCTTTTTAAATTTTGAATATTTTTGATGGTGGAGATAATTATAGAGTATATCTTTAATAAAAGATCTTAAAGAGTACCTACGTTTTTACTATAAAACCACAAGAAAGTGTGTACCTACTTTAATTTTCACTTACAAACCGAGTATGCCTTCATTTACTAATACAACGTTTCTTTTACAAGTAAATTAATTAAATAATAAACGGCTCAAATATAAGAGTCTTTCCTCCAACTTCGATGTACCATTTGGAGTAGAGACTCTTGGGCCGTGGGGTGTACACTGTACACAGGCGCTTATCAAAGATTTAAGTTGGCTCTTGGTAGATAGAACCTGTGACCCCAGAGCTGGTGATTTCCTCGCTCAACGAATTAGTATCCAAACTTTTATATTTGTTTTTATTAAGTTTTAATTATTTTTATTATTACTGTTTTTAATATTATTCTGAATATTTGATTGTAATGTTTAGTTGAATAAATAAAGTGCTTAGATATAAATAGAATATTCATATTAATTTATATATTTTATAAGTAATTTAATTTTGTCGAGATCACAATTGCAGAATATCGATTTAAACACGTTACCGATGCAGGGTAGAAGATACTTATCAAAGATATAATTATGTATATAGATATTATATTATATATTAGATATATTGATTTGATTGTGCTCAATCGTCCTTGCTTAACACGTATTACACCCGATCTAAATTTACATCCCTGCCCATTAAAACTTTTCTTCATTCATTTTAGGTCATAAGAACGTATACTAGTCACAAAGTTGTTTAGCTTTCTCCGACGTGCGTGACTTGACAGATGCGGACAAAATTAGATCTTCATCGCTCAGATTTAGTGCTTAGTATCCAGTGACAGGTGCCAGCCACTAGGCCACTGGGCGAGACAAATGCTGCCTTTGATGTCGCTTGAGTTAACTTGTTTATTGCAATTATTGGAATCGATAGGAATTTTATTTAAAAAATTAGGTTTTCTTATGCATAAACCAAAATTGTTAATAAATAAAATTAAGGTTTCGGTGTTCTAGTATTAATCAATATTATATATATACGTAGTATATGGGTTTGTATTAATAGATTATCAAAGATTAACAAGGGCTGGAATATGGAGCGCTGAAATCCTTCTTTAAATATGAAATGAAGTAATACTTTTAGAATAATTAAGTATAGGCCTAGTGGCTTCAGCGTGCGTCTCTCATCCATGAAGTTGTAGGTTTGTGCACCAATGGACTTTCTTTCTATGTGCGCATTTAACATTTGCTCGACCGGTGAACGAAAACATCGTGAGGAAACCGAAATGTCTTAGATTGAAAAAGTCGACAGCGTGTGTCAGGCACAGGAGGCTCATCACCGTTTTGCCTATTAGATTGAAAAATTATCATGAAACAGATTGGAAATCTAAGGCCCAGAACTAAAGAGGTTGTAGCGCCACTGATTTATTTAATTTACTTTTTGAATATATATACGATACTTAACAATGGCTAAATAAATCAAATATTAAAAATTTTACTGGACCATATCGTGGGTGTATTTTTGATGACTTTTAATTTTAGCGCATAAGGAATGTCAGCCATCTAGATACTTCGTATTCTGCCGTCATCGACGGTAGGTCAGTGGTCGGTCAGCTGACGCTTTCACCGGCCATCGTCCTGCGCGTGCGCCGCCTATACTCAACACGTCATAAACAACACCATATACATCACTCTATATATTATGCACCCGAGCATAATATTAATTTGAACCCAAATACTTTTCACTATTTTCAGCCATCTCTTTTCTTGAACAATAATAATTCTTCTGTTCAGAGAATGATTCCGAAATATAATCTTTACGTTACATAAAACAAGAGTTAGGGTTTATTAGGGTCTCGTGTGCTAGGAGAATGATAAAAACAGCAATAACCACTCTTATATACTTAGAAAGACAAATTACTTAAGGCATTGCAAAATAGTTCTACACCATCTAGGATCATGTTTGTTCTGCCTTTGTATACAAGCTTCATTGAAATTCTTTTGGGAGTAAATCATATAAAAATATATAGACAAAAATTTATGATTTTACTTTTAGTTAGTATATTATTTATCTCCAAAATCTAAGAAAAGCTCGTGATAGAAATATTCAACTTTTTACACAAAAACATAGATTAAATAACATCCTATTTAAGCTATTTCAATATTATAAGTCAAGTTAATTCGAGGCCAAAACCATAAGGTTGTATTTCGGAATCTCCTAGTAACTTATGTAAACGTGAATCATTACTTGACCATCCTAAAAGTCCTTCTCTTTGAATGATTGTTTGGAAACACCAACATTATGTACCTATGTTCTACATCGATTTACGCTTCATATATCAAATCATTAATATACTCGTAGGCTAACATAGAAAAAAACTTTTTTTTTTGATAGAATTTGATTTGATTATTCAATATAGTGCTCTTGAGAGCTATACAGTGATTATAGCGGTCCTAAAACTTTTCGGTACCATTTTTATAGTACGATTTGTCTATAGCCTCAAAATAGGCTTCAGTTTTAGCGATTACCTCTTCATGAAAACGATTTCTGAGAACTGGAACATGTCACTGAGGGTTCGAATTTCATGGAATGGAAAATACATGCAATTATGCCATATAATATTTTTGAAAAAATAAGTATATAGAGTCATCAGATTAAGTGCAACTGTCTTGACAACCAGCGTTAAAGAACGCTTCCTTAACTGCTTGATACCATTAAAAAATTAGAATAGTAAAGTCATGCTAACTTTTGTAAGCAGAAGTCACACTAAACGCGTCATCTAAGCCGGGTGAAAATAAACCGCACTTGACATTCGCATGGTCATTGCCGAGCGCTGAGACGCGTCGAGTGAAAGTTACCTCCCCTCCCCTCTACCCTCGCCCCCCGTCCCTCGACTGCACGTATATGTGTCACTAGCCTAGACTACGTGGAAAATCATTTATGTTTTACTACGTCGAGGAAAAACTTGCCGAGACCGAAGTGAAAGCATCGGGGTTACTTGGTGAACCCTTTGCTAAACTACAATGGAACTAGATGTAAGCTAACCTCGAGGATGTAACTGTGGGAGTAGTATGATAGTAGATTATTTAACAGTTAAAAAGATTTAAAAGTATATAAATAAATTATTTTTTGATAATTATGGTACATCTCCTTTTTTTTTATATAAAAAGGGGGGGGGGGGCGAACGAGCTTGCGGGTAGACCGAATAGAGCAGTCATCGCAGCCCATAGACACCCATTTTTAGTGGTTGCGTTGCCGGACTTTGACGGCATCTCTATTTCAAATTCTACTGGTTTCGATTTTTTTGACATTTGACAGGTGTCAATTGTCAGTTAAGTCAGAGGGCGTTTATAGACATAGGTAGAGGTCTAGACATTTAAATAATTCTATCGCCTTGTTCCGCCTACCTTGCCCGATTGCCTCACAACAGTAAAATCTGACTCATTGATAATTAGGCTTCAAAGATGTGTCATTTTAGTTTGTATTTTGAGGTCAAACTAAGCCTAGCTAACAAGTGATTTGAACACGGATTTCGTCACATTTAAGTAATACTGTTAATAATCTTAGCATCGCTAAGTTGTGGTATTATCTGTGCAGTGTGGTATTGTCAAACGTCAGATTTTGTATTTTCTTTAAATTGTAAAATGTATTTAGTTGCGTTAAAGATCAAGAAAGGGGCCTCATAGCCTAGCGGTCTTATTAAGTGGCAGCTAGGTGAGGGGTACCGGGTTCGATTTCCGGTTCGAGGGCAAGTTTTAATTTAATTTAAATTTGTTCTCGGCCTTTGGGAGGGTTGTGCGGTACCGGGCGAGTGCCTAAACCGTACTTGGAGGACATGGTCAAATTTCTAAGGCAAAAAGCACGAATTATAAAAATATTATACTTGACGCTGGCTAATGCACAAACCGTGCCAGAGCCATAAAAAAAAAGATCAAGAAGAAGACAGTCAGTCTTTTAAAAATTAATTCAACCAGAGATGCCACAACAACTACATCGGTGGATCCAAATTAAGAAAATCGCTCTACTGTAGCTAAAGACATGAAAAACAATTCAGCGCGTCTAACGACTCTTGCCAACCTATTTGCCGTTAATGTCTATATTAACATTTTTAAAGTGTACCAAATGAAAAATTTGTCTATAATTATTTTGCGACCAAATAACATACTGAATTAATTATGTTTACTTATATTGTAATCCTTCAGGTAACCTTAACAATATATAACAAAAAGCAATTATACTAAACATATAGTCAAAGATGGACATAATCTAATATATAAAATTCTCGTGTCGCGGTGTTTGTAGTTAAACTCCTCCGAAACGGCTTGATCGATTCTCATGAAATTTTGTATGCATATTGGGTATGTCTGAGAATCGAACAACATCTATTTTTCATCCCCCTAGATGTTAAGGGTAGTCCACCCCTAATTTTTTTTTTAATTTTTAGATTATTTTTTTATGATACAGCATTAAAAAATACATACAAGCCCTAATTTTCACCCCTCTACGATCAACCCCTATTTTTTATTATAAATGATATACATGGCAAAACGACGTTTGCCAGGTCAGCTAGTATATACAAAAAGGTTCAAACTTCAAACATTTATGAGAGAAAAAAATTAATAAAAAATATTAAATACTAACTTACTAAAACCTAATTTGGCTGTATTGTGTGATAGTGTGAAAGTGGGGGTATGTACGTGATGGTGTGTGTGTGGGGTGTGGTCATGATGCAGGTTATTTATTCTTAATACTCCTTTTAAGCATCTCATTAAAAATAAATAACTTTGTTAATATTTAGATTTGATAATATTCGGATTGTAAAATTTATAATTATTGAAGCTACTCTTTTTTCGTGTATATATTAACATTACCATTCACAAAAATAAAGAAAATAATGTCGTAGTCAATATATAGTATTGTACTAAATTTGCGTTACTCTTATCTAATTAATTAAAACTGGTTCTATTAGGTATTCTAGGTCACTCACCCGCATTACCTAGGTACGATAGGTCAATGTACATAGAACCATCAAATTTTCGTATAACATGCCCAAGGTCGCTTTTGTAGTACCGTTTTATACGGTGTCTTATTAATAACGTGATGTAGGACACGCGAAAAAACGGGAAATTTAAAACAAACGAATACTACAAATACTCAATATTTGAATTGCTGAAGTTCTAGAAGTTCTAGCGAAGGTCCAGATTCGATAAAAGATTGTTCTTATCATTGTTATGCTAGTATTTTACAAGACATTTTTAGATTTCCTGATTTTCCTTGGAGGACATTTATAAAGACACACAGACTATTAATTTTTTTTAAATAAACCAACAAAAACATAGAAAATAATAATGGTTAGCTTTGGTCATATTAATTTTATATAATAAAAATAAAAATAAAAATCGGTGAAGGAAAACATTGTAAGTAAACATGTCTTAGATCTAAAAATGACCACGAAACTGATTCAGAAGTCTGAGGCGAAGACCTGGAGAAACCACTGGTTTTTATTTTTTTTTATATTTAAAAATAATACTCACTTGTAAGATTGCAGAGATATTGTGGGTAGCGGTGAATGTTGTTGTCAAATCCAAAACATTATACACTTTGTCAACTGTCACAAGCGTCACTCGCGTCCTGAGCCGAATACCAGGGCGACACAAGACAGGCACAGACTAGAAAGAAGAGAACAACTGTAGACTATACTATACTTTGTGCTACTTTGTGTTAGTGCTACTGTACAGTGTTAGTATTTACCCTAGGAGATCCCATACTATCACCAAACTCGAAAAATAGTTATAATTTATTAACGTTAAAAAAATCGAAACTAAAAAAAATAATTATTAAAAATAAGGATATAACGGGATTAAAGACATGCAGTTAGAAAAAAAAAGTAGGAAACAATGTGATTGGCAAAAATAAAAGATACACGAAACCTCAAGTATATAAAGAGGAGGGTAGAAAATAATAATCCATAAACACTGCACAGCACGTCACTTTATTTATGCCAATTACATTTCCCGGGCACTGAAAGGTCAACGTACTAGATCACTGGTTCACTGTTCACGTCGTGGTCCGTTTGGGTCCAGTTTAGTCCGTTCAAATCCGTTCGGTTACGTGAGATACGTTGGGTACGCGGTACGGATGCGGGCGCAAGCCGCGCGATCGTCGACTGACTGGCAGCGCGCGCGCACCCCACTTTCTGCCACCAAAAATTTTCTACCACCACTGCGTAGCTCAACGCGCAGCCCGCTATATGATAATACCGTTTGGATTTGAGTTTAATGTAAGCGTTATTCTGTAAGAGAAATACTTACTTACGCATAATATTTTTTTTTTTTAAATAAACTTAATAACTAGTCAATAGTTAAAGTAATTTTGTTTTTCTATGTTATTCTAAAATAAAGTTTCATTTAAAATATCGAGGCGCTGTTCATTATGTATTAATATGTTATAAACCACCACTAGTAAATACCAATAGAAACTAATAGTTAGATTAAAAAAACTAAAATACAATATTACAAAAATATTTTTGCAAAAATTCAATAATAATATAAAAGCGACGCATTTCTCTCAAACTTTAGAAGCTCTGGCGGCTGCTATCTCCAATGCGTACACGCACACAACGATGTGCACGCACACGCACACAAACGTGTTCAGCCTACAGACCTACAACCAACTTTCTTCTACTGTCACCACTATCCCAATATAATAAAGTATATAATCCTTCGTTCCGGGTGATATTGGTATTGGTCGATCGAGCTGGTTAAGTGGGCCAATGGTTTTCTTTGTAGGCTCCGCTGAGGCCCTCACAGGTCCTATTTCTTAGCGCTTAGATGATCAGCTTAAAGTAGCTAGGTATATATCTGAATATTTTAATGTTAAGACTCATTTACTAAGCGTTATCAAACAGGTATTTATAATTAAATAAACGTTACTAACTACTATATGATATGTTATCTTTTTAGTCCGTTTTTATTTAGATATATTAATTTAGTTTTTTATAGTCCCAGGTTGGCACAGTTCTCGGTGACGGCGAATTCCCTAGAAGAGATTCTATATTGTGAGGCCATGTATTTGAACCCCGTCTGTGTACTAATGAATTTTTATGTGCAATCAATAAACACTTGTTAAGGTGAATGTTGATAACGCAAAGAATTCGTCATATCTTGGACCAAAAAAATCTCTAATTTATCTTAGAAAATAATCAATCAAAATACAAGCAAAATGGGACTTCAAATGTATATTTAGTCGAGTTTTTACAAAGTAGTTAAAAGTGTTATTTGTATGCATAACATTAAGATATAATAAAATTGTGTTTAATCTAAATGAATACGGCATTCTGGCGGCGATCTATGCTAGTAACGGTATCTATTAATATTATGCTGATTTTGTTCCTAATTAGTCTGAAATACGTATTATGCGCTTTCTGAGAGTTTAGGTCAATGCAAAGATTTTAATTAATATTTTCTTATATTATAAATTTTGTCGAGATTTAGCGAGATTTAGCGAGAGCTTCTTTCAGTATTTTTTTTTTGTGTAACAATTTTATTATTTATTTTGATTATAATTTTTAATTTAAGGACATATTTTTTACAGTTTACTATAATAACAAGTTTCCGATTATTTAAGGGTACACGGTAATTACGCGGTGGAAAATCGAGATCGTTTTGTTATTTTAGACTTATGCTACATAATTATAGAAATTGGAAAAAATCGAGAAAAAATTAACAAACTTTGGGTTTTTACTTCGTATATCTAAGACATTCTTAAGAATATATAATATCAAAGTAACAAATTGTTCCCCGCCGAGTCTAAGTTGCTTGATTTTCTTATAGCTTTTTATCCTTACTTAAAGCAGATCCAAGGTTTATTTCACTACCTCAAATATATGAAGACATGTTATTTAGATATTTAATTAAGGTACAATATTTTAAAATTGTACTGTTTTAACCAAAGCTCGTATTTTATCACAGCGACAACAAAAATTTACAGCAGACGAAAGGGTAGTACTCAAAGGAATTCTAAATCAGTTTTTATTATTCCTTAGGGATGAGAGTCCTGATACTAAGAGCTACGTCTGTGCACCAATAGACAGATAAGTCCACCTGAGCATATAACACTCCCTAGAACAATGAAGAAAAATATCATGAGGAAACCGGCATGTTTTAGACCCAAAAACTCGACGGCGTGTTACAGGCGTAGAAGGCTGATCACCTACCTTTTAGAAGAAAAGATCAAGAAACAGAAACAAATAGATATTTCAGGCAAAAGTCAGGTTTAGCTCCAATTTTTTTTTGTCGAAGGCTCTGATATAAATGAGATAGTCGGTTGAACGAGTATGTCGGCATTTTAATAACTAAAATAAATGACCGTTATTAATATATAAACAATTTGTCAGTTGAATAAATATCGTGTGACGAGTTCAATTTCGTTAATGAAGCTATAACTTACGAATAGTAATGAGAATCGGTTTAGTTTTGACAGCGTTGTAATTTGTGGGTGTGGCTAAACATCTTGCCCTTATTAATTTTTTAAACTAGTTTCGCCTGCAGCGCTTAACTTTATGTTAATTTTTCGAAGACGATGGTTAATAGTCTTTTAATTTTGAATTAATTTTCAATTTGATTAGATTTAATGTTGATTGTGCACTCACCCATGTTTTTAAACTTTTAAATATAAATTACGTACGAGTTGTCGAGGAACACAGACAAATCTCCAAGGTCAAAAAGCTGCTTCATATATTTTAGTTCTTTTTCTAGCTTCTTAATTATCCGCTGTTATTCACGTCTTCTTCTGAAGTACTTATAATCGGGAAATATTTCAATCAAAAAGTAATTGCAATTAATGTATTGAGTTGGTAATGAACACATTTATCTCTAGTAGTTAGCGTTTTGTGTGTACAATAAACACTTTCTACTTTTAATGTCTGAGAGGCGGTTGACATCCATATTATCACTTGGAGCTCACTTAGACCACAACGACGTCTTTCTAGCAATATCTGTGCCTATATTACTAATATTAATAGGAATTCTATAGCTGACGTAGGATCTTGAAATATTACAGTTACAAAATCTATAACAAATGTTAAGTCAAGACAATCTTTTTATATTAATATAAATTGAACTAAAGCGTTCCTAAAAATAATACGGCAAGTAGCACGTAAATTATAATATAACTGTACGACAACCTGTGAAAGAATCTCAATGAGTTTATCTTCACTTAAGTAAATAACGGAATAATGCCAGAATCTACCGTATACCTGTTCTACTGACTACGTGGTTAACCTCTATGTAGGAATATAGTAATTTAACTTACGAGCTTCTATTGTGCTAGTTTATGTCCTAACTTAGTGCCTAGCGACACAAACATATTCCTATGTAGCATAGGGGACATGTATTTTTTGAATAAAAAAAAACAAATTTTAAGCCCAAATTTATTTATCTTTTTCCTAACAATTATTCTTATTTTTACTTAAACTTACATAAGACTTCATTACTTACACTGCTAACTTTTACTAGTATTATTTTTTTGTACTAAGTATTATTATTTTACATTCTTTTTCTTTTATTGCGACTGAGGCGCAAACTAGCTGCTGTGAGTGGAACAGTCTAACTAAGCCAGGGCAAATTACAACCACAGCACACACGCATTTAAAACGTTCTTAGTTCTTTAAAAGAAAAAAAATTGTTACCTTTCATTATGTTTTATATTTTTTTGATTATTGTTATTTTGTGTGTTTTTGCGTGTGTGTTTTGTTAGTAATAAATGTTATGTCTATGTCTAACTAAACTACCAGTAACTTATATGATAATAAATACGCGAATGGCTTATGTGTTTGTTTGTGAGTTCAGTATCCATTTCTGTTTAACTTAAAACTTAACTTTTGGCAGCCATTGGTTATAATATTATCTATTCCATATATTATGTCTTTATCATATTTACTCCGTCGCCGGATATTATTACAACGTTTCTATGTTAGTTTTATTCATTATTATGGTTAATATGCAAGTAGGTGTTCTTGTGCGATTTTTATTACTTTTCCAGTTGAAAACGCTCAAGCTTCTAAGGCATGTTTAAATACATTCTAATTCGGTATCCTACAGTCGATCTTTCTTCAGAATGCGACGTCTTAACAGTCAGACAACTATACATAAAAAATATAATTATCAAATTAAAGTGATTTTTTTTAAATAAAATAAATGGAAGCAACTACCCAACATGGAAGTTGCTGCCACTAGAAAATATTGTTTGTATCATCTGAGTTAATAGAACTGTGTTCTACTACATGAAGTAATTACGTAGTAGTTGTATCAGCGCTGTGCAGGAGCCGTCATTGGCATGATAGATGGATCGCCAATCGACTTACAGTATAATGCATTGGTCCCGGGCATGTGTGGTCGCGTTTAGACTGGTGTCAATATTAAAGAGATGAAATTAATTTATTTAATTGGACAAACTTATTAATAAAATATACTTAAAACAACACTCTGTATTAAATATATTTCAAATTGATTAATAAAGCTGTAAAAGCAAGTAAAGGTGTAAAAGCAAGACAAGTAGTACTTTTGTTTTATTTGCATTTGTGTATATGTAATATAATATCAATTTATTCCGTGATTCACTTCACTTTCTTTTGTTCGGATTAATACCTGCAGCTGAGTTGCATCATCGGACGTCGAGGCAGAATACGAAATTCCACCCCTATCACCTCGACGTCCGTCGTTCCACAACTGAGCGTTTGTTCTATAAAAAAAAGCTTTGATGTACTGGTGTGTGTATAGCGATAATACGCTACTGGATGTATGTGCGTACCTATTTCACTAGCCCCACTGCTGGTAGATACTAATTATTTGTGTTTTTATTTAAGTCACATAGAAAACAATATTAATAGTTTTATCACAACTAAATCTGTCATGTGGAAGGTGCTATGGTTGCAAAATATTTGGCGATTAAACGAAGTGGTGGTGAGTTTTGTACCACTTCACTCATTCGTTCCACGTCATTGATTTGACAATTGGTAGTAAACTCAGAGACATTCAAATCAAATTAAGTAGACAAATCATATGTGTTCGTAGTAAATTTCATTTGTTATTTTCTTTTCCTTTTTCCGCTTGTGTTAATCACTTGGGCTATACACCAGGTCCGGGCGCGCTGAATTCGGCATCATTTAATGATAGACTGGCTGACATACTGACACCGATCTACTCTTTGTTGCTTTGTGCTCGCTCATCTCCACTAGATACCTTTTTGTCTATGACTCAGATCGCGAAGTCTATAATTCGCGAGCAACAATGAGATTACGCTTTAAGCATTGTAGTTAATTGGACATGTTTGTATGAGATATTTAAGTTTACGTTCTTGTGCTAATTGTGTTTTGCTTATAACATATAAGCAAAACTTAGGCTTAGAACCTTACAGGTGTTTTCAGAGCTGTCCCTTAAAATAAATATAAATCGAAATAACCACAAACCTTTTTTTTAGACTGGGGTTGGATCTATAGCGAACTTAACTCAACGTAACATATAATACCAGTATTCGGGAACGTTATACAAAATTACATCTAATTTCAAGAGTTGCCTATTTTTTCTATATAAAGTCTTTTTTTCTTTTTTTTAATGGCTTTTATTTGTGCCAACTGGGCACAAGGTACGAAGGCACGAAGGAGATTGATCGGTGAAAATAGTAATGAAAAAAAGTTGAAATTCGATTGTTAGTTTTAAGACAGCATAGACAACACAAATATGAGTAATTAGGATAGACAACACAAATATGAGTGATTAAATATGAGTAAATAGGATAGTACATTATTATTATAAAGTCTAACTTACATATTTGACAGTGAAGGGTTTCAAAGATGATTTTGTCATATACATATTGCAAATGACGTAAATACTAGGAAGCTTTAAAGATTCTTGTAAATCAGCAAAGACCATAAATAACAAATAAATATTTTATTAAGGTTTTTATTAGCTTTTTAATTGCAGTACGGCGACAAGAATTTATTTTAATTCGTAACTTTTATAACTTCAAAAGAAATATACTTAAACGAACGAGCCTTTTACATCAAAGAATTAATATTATAACGTATACTATAATACATTTAACAATATTAGTCCCTGTAGTAGAGAGAGCTTCTAAGCTGCAGGCAGCCGGTAAAGATTCTGGAGAGCCGGAATCAGGCAAGGCGTATATATGTTAACGTAAAATTGTAAAAACCGTTAGATTGTAATCTATCTCGCGAGATTATAAACTGTCGAAAGATTGTGAACCTCAGCGTACTGCTTACAGTTTAACGTATTATTATTCGGTAGATTGTACTACACTAACTTAGTTATCATTCAAACTTCTTTGGTCAATTACAGATTAATTTTACTTCCCAACAATTTCATATAACTACCGAATAATAATACGTTAATTTGTAAGCAGTTCGTTGAGGTTCACAATCTTTCGACAGTTTACAATCTCGCGAGATAGATTACAATCTAACGGTTTTTACAATTTTACGGTGACATATACACCGCACATGAAGCACAGCAATGAAGTACCTACTCCCGCGTAATAACCTAAAAAAAATCAGTGGCGCTACAACCTCTTTAGGTCTCCTTAGATTTCTGAATCTTTTTCATGATCATTTTGAAATCTAATAGGCAAGTAGGTGATCAGCCTCCAGGGCCTGGCACACGCCGTCGACTTTTTGGGTCGAAGACATGTCGGTTTCCTTACGATGTTTTCCTTCACCGTTCGAGCAAATGTTAAATGCGCACATAGAAAGAAAGTCCATTGGTGCACAGCCGGGGATCGAACCTACGACCTCAGATATGAGAGTCGCAAGCTGAAGCCACTAGGCTAACACTGCTCTTACTGCTTAATAACTTAGTATTCAATTTTACACCAAGAAAACAAATAGATCAAAATTGGTTTGTAACTAAAAATATAGCTTGATATTGATTATTTATATCGATTCGTTTAAACCAAATAAAATAATAATAAAGTGATATGTTAATTGATTGGTAAAAATCCGGATACACCGCTAGACGGACGATTGCACAACTAAACATTCGTAGAAACCACAAAAGATGGCCTAATTTTTTGCCGTATGAAAAGTGGGCTGTAGCGACGGAAGGTTTGTAGGTTTGACATCTTTGTAGACGTTTTAATCCGTTTATTGTAATTCATAAGAATCGTTTAGCTCATGTGGATTGTTATCGCCTTCGTTAGTGCATAAATTTCTACTAACTTCTAACTAGTTGACTATTTTGTTTTTCTTTCCTTATTTAAAATGTTAAATTTGTTTGGCTATATGTATGTACTTTTTGTTACCACTCAATATGACTTTGCTCTGGAATGGAAGCCTGGTTATCCATATCACAGGTTCTTACCTAGGAAACCAACCTCCCAATACCTTCTCTCCTCAAACCTTATTGTTTGTTGTAAATGTTATATGGGAGATAATAAATTATTATTATGAATGTCCAGAAGGTACTGCTATTATTTTATTTTCAGCCATCAATGTCTAAACTTTGCAGAACATTACTTGTATAAATGACTAAACTTTATAATAATTTTATTTATTACCAAAAACAGATAACAAACATGGTTTCTGATGTAATCAGAACCGTATTTTGCCTATGACTTCTCAGTTGCGTAATATTGCTAAATATCGAGAAAAAATAAAATTGAAATAATGAACTGACTTAAGTTAGTTTTTGATACGTTAAGTTAAATTTACAATATATAATATCATATAATTTAGAGCTCATCTAATGTTCAGTGATACCGTCATAAACTAAGTAAGTGTTCGCCGCTCATGAGCACTCTCAATGCCAGAAGCTCGCGACTTCGTTGCCGGCCTTTTAAGAAGGCTCTAAGTCGAATAATTATATTTTCCACATCGCCATAGTTAAATGCTGAAAGGCGGTCCAGATTAAATTTTATTTATGCTGAAATTGCTTATTTGAGTACCTAATCTTCTGCGCACTTGAAATTTTACAAAATACAGTGGTTACGTAACTTCTATAGCATTTTTGAAGGGATAGTACATTTGCAAGTTGAACATTGAATGAATTGACAGTATGGAAGGAACAAAATGACCAACAAAACAGACGCAACAATGCTCTATGTAATGATTAAAGGTTTCACTGTGTAAAATATATGTATTTATTAAGGCGTTCTCAATGTTAATTAATTAACAGTAAATTTTGTAACGTAATACTTCTTTACATATGACAAAAGTTACCGACCGACTTATGAAACATATTAAAAAATATATATTTTTGTTTATTATCCGAAAAAACATTATTTATTTAACACAACTTACACACCGGGCGTTTCACATGCAAACATGTAATGCAATAATAAATTTTTATATGCCTTCATACAAATCGCAGCTCCGTAAATATGTGGAATTAGTTACATAGAACTTATTTCCTAATTAATTCTGTTGTAAAAAATAATAAATTTACTTGTGATAACCATAAATTCATTTCGTATAACGGTAAACAACGCGAATCGTCAGCCCCAATTGACAACCAGTCGTGGTATGCTAATAAATAACACATTTTATGGTCGTAAAACTTGTAGAATTTCTCAATTTTAAATCCTAATATTTAGCGAATTTGTCTGTTATGCTGCGATTAAAAATGCAAATTTATTGCTCTAGATTTAAATATAACTAAATAAAATTAATTTCTAAAACACTAATATACTGTATCTACAATATTTTTAACCTACTTAATAATAATAATTAAAAATTGAGAAATACAAAATTTAAACGGACGGCTGGTGGCGACGTGTATCTCGTTCGTATATACATATTAAGTTTGTTGTGTAAATAAAATACATTCTTTTTGTAATGAAAAATAAAGTTCTTTAAACATTAATAAAGTTTGGTCCCTGTGGCAGTGTTTTTATAACATTTAATGCTGGCCGCATTTCCTCGCTGTATTGCGATATTTATTCGTTGAGCGAGAAAAGCAGCAGCTTTGGCACAGGACAAGAAACACGGAGCAAACGGGCAGGAGGCTCACCTGATGGTAAGTGATCCCGCTACCCATGGACACTCTCAATGCCAGAGGGCTCGGGAGTGCGTTGCTGACCTTTTTAAGAATTGGTAAAATCTTATAGAGCCATGGGCATTATATTAAATAAATTACAACGATTTAAAGTTAATTCATTACATCACTGAACGCTTAGTAATTAAAGGCACATATAGCGGTCTTGATTCCTTGATTCTTTAAAAAATTGATTTATATAAATAAAGTAGCTATTTATTATTAAAAGAGGCGGTAGGTACTAATGAAAATTTCCAGGAAATATTATTTCGATTGATATCAAGAAATAAAGCTACCGAAAATCGTAACTGTTCGAAATGAGACCAAAATTTTGTACCTCAATAAAACCTATAATGGTGGCGGCAAATGTGCAATAAATTAAATTAGTTACACCGTTAGTCAAAATATTTTGGACAGCTTTTGTTTACGATAGACCGTTCAATAAAACTTTTACAAAAGGATAATAAAGCTGTACTTCCCTTAGGCCCTTTTACTTGGGAAAGGACCTTTTTCAATATAACTATTTATCGGTTCGGGTTTGTTTAAGTATAACAAAAATTTGGCCGCCACGCCTGTATAAGTATGAACATGGGACTCAGAAATTCTTTAGTGAGAGCCGCCACAGCATGGACTGATCTTCAGTAAGATCTTAACTTAGTTATTCAAAAATTAAATGTTATAAATAGTTATTGGACGCGTGTCACTATTATTCAAAATAAACCTGTGCCATGATCACACTGGTTAGAACGTTTTCTATTTTGTCCACAAAAATCAGCAATATTAAGTATATTTTTGTTTGTTACTATCACCAAAATTAGTACTTGTTGATATCGTTGAAAGTATTGAACGACCAACCAAAATAACAAGGGTTGTGTCACATTAATTTTTAAATTAAAATTTATCATATTAATATTTTATTATATGATAAGATACTTGTTTTATTAGGGTATTGTTTAATGTGGGTGAAACTATAAAAAATAGAAAAAGAAATAATCTCAATTAAAAATGCATTTTATCTAGTTCCAAATATCAAGATAACGGTAATATTATTTATGTTATGTATTCAATAAACATAGAGACACTCAGTCTACAATACAGATTTGCATAATGTAGCTGCATATAAACTTGTTTATCGACTGATAAGGCATTTTGTTAATATTGATTTAGTGATTAAAGAAAATAACTGGCCACATTTTTTTATTTTTTACCTACCACAGTGTTCTGTGCAACGATTAACGTATGCATTCGAAATATAAATATAAAATTTCAATCATAAATGTATCTACTAGCCTAGCGGTCTTATTAAGTGGCAGCTACATGAGGGGTACCGGGTTCGATTCCCGGTTCGAGGGCAAGTTTTAATTTAATTTAAATTTGTTCTCGGCCTTTGGGAGGGTTGTGCGGTACCGGGCGAGTGCTTAAACCGTACATGGAGGGCACGGTTGAATTTCTAAGGCAAGCCGTGAGTATGCTACCTAAGAAAGGAGACTGTGAAGGTTTAGAACGTAGCAATACGTTCTAGGCCGAGGATGGCAATTACAAGTGCGAATTATAAAAATCTTATACTTGACGCTGGCTAATGCACAAACCGTGCCAGAGCCATAAAGAAAAAAAAAATATCTACAGATACTGCGTTAGACCAATGTTCTTTTCCCCGAGTGTTAGCCTGCTGCTAGCTTTTATTTTCTCCTGTCTCTATCTCATCTGAACTTATAAAAGTTAACAAATAGATTCCAGAAACATATTTATATACATAATATCCTTAATATAAGCGTACTAGAACGTAGTTGCTGCGTTGATATCTTTTATATTAAGAATCTATTGTAAATTTTGCGTTGCTTGTCTTTAGTGTATCATGCTCTAGTTTATTTTTGTATATTTCACTTCTGTGTGAGGAAAAATAATGTATAATTAAAAGGCTGATCACATATAAATAAGTTCTCTATTTCTAATCGAAGTCAGTATGTACTGATTGTAACTTTGATTGTTTCATATAATGTTTATATATATAATTCTTCTGTGAGTGTGTAAGTCACTAAACTTCTCCCAAACGACTGGACCGATTTTGATGAAATTTTTTGTGTGTGTTCAAGGGCATCTGGGAATGGTTTAGATTCACAAATCAGCCCGCCAGATGGTGCTGCAGTCGGTACTTTCATACTTTGCTTTACTAATCGCTTGAAATATCATGCAGGACAACGTCTGTCGGGTCCACTAGTATATTATATTCTTGTAAAAACTTCAAACAAAGTACAGCTCCTCAAATACCACATGTGTCTTGTTAAAGCGTAAACCAATACTGAGCATAATATTGAATTGTTTGTTTTGAAAGAAAGTAATTATGAGATTGTCTTTAAACAGAAACACATGCGATTTGCACAATGGGTGAATAAGTGATCATACTGGAACGAATTATTAAGAAAGATTTTTTAAAGTTAATTATTATTGTCGCGTGTTGCTTGAATGTTACTCATTTTGAACTGGATAATTTGACAGGGTTTTTAACATCAGATTTTGTATAGTATATATATTACTTAAATACATACTTTAATCAGTAAGAAGCTTTAATTAATATAACTGAATATTTTGCAAATAAATAATGAAAATCATTCTTTAACTAATTGAGGTTTACGAATCTGACCATTACAAGTTACTATAAGGTTTCAGTAATATAACATTGTTGTAATTTAGCCCGCGTTTAAGGTTTATAATAAAGTGTAATAAAAAATAAAAACATTTTTCAGAAACTAACTTATCTACTTAGTTATCGACACTTGCAAATATTCGTCTTAAAATAACAATAAATTCCTGATTAAAAACCATTTATCACCTCAATAAATACGCTTATTAATCCAACATAAAGAGCACTTTTTCTTAAGAAACAATCAAACCATATCAATAAGATTCAAATCGCATATCGCCGATAAGTGTGTCATTACAGCGCTTTATATTTTACCTCAACTAAACGATTATAATCTTTAAGCGCTGCACGCTGCGCGGTGCAAATGCATGCCACGTGGTTCGTGAAGCGAAACGCGTGCGATGTATGCAAAGTAGGCTAGTATCAACTCATTAAGACATATATAGAACGCCTTTTTGTTAACAACGATCTTAATACACGACCAGATTAATGGATGGGATAAAAATGTGATGCATTGATAACTAAGTACGCACTGTACTTTGAAGATAACGTGGTGGGACTGACGTTTCGGACGCAATTGGGTTTGTAATATTGAGGTTCCATGACGTGTTTGAATACATTATTATTAAGATTAAATCTGTTATTATTTTTGGATGTGACTAAACTTATTAAAATATATACTTGAGAGTTTGTTTTTATTTATATAGTTATTTCAAATTTAACGACATCTTAGTTACTCCGCCACAAACAATTATTATATTGAAAACGAATAACAACAATATTCCGGTTTCGCATCAATTTTGAACCATTTAAAAAAATGGAATATACGTATATAATAAAATTATGATTGTCTTATTTTACAAAATTCGTAATTAATAAACGATGCAAAATCCTGTACGAATCTTTTAGGATCTCCACAGTAACGCTATGGAATTCACTTCCCATTCCTATGCGCATAAGCGCATTATTAGCTCTTCCATCTTCCTTGCAATATCTACTGTACAAGCATTACCTGTCCACATCGTATCCCTAACATAATTAAGACATTATCGTGATTCCTTTTGACAGTCATTTACATTATCTATACGCTTTGTTGCTTTATTCAATTTTATTTTTCCATACTGTGGTTGCCTGGAATAGATCGCCCGATAGCGATAAGACAATTGCTTGCCTTATTTAATTATTCTAATTTTACTGTTTTCTTACAACGAAGTTTTCAATAATAACACAACTTATACCTGCATACATACATACCTGCCTGTGTTGGCCTAGTGGCTTCAGAGTGCGACTCTCATCCCTGAGGTCGTAGCTTCGATCCCCGGCTGTGTACCAATGGACTATGTGCGCATTTAACATTCGCTCGAACGGTAAAGGAAAACATCGTGAGGAAACCGACACGTCTTAGACCCAAAAAGTTGACGGCGTGTATCAGGCACTGGAGGCTGATCACCTACTTGCCTATTATATTTAAAAATTATCATGAAACAGATTCAAAAATCTGAGGCCCAGACCTAAAAAGGTTGTAGCGCCATTGATTTTTTTATTTTCTTATATACCTACATTTCGCTGAGTGCAATTAGATTAATTAATTAATATAAGTACAACTAAATATAATTTCAGACTTATAAAAAGGATAGTACACGGTCACGGACAAAAATTGGTGATTAAGAACTTCGGTGTGCTAACCCCTTGCCCCGGAAGAGAAACAGAGCGCGAGACACCGTTTCCGATTATTTGGCCTGCTTCTAGGACTCACTGTTTCTTGCGGCTATGAAGTATCTACGGTCAATTCCAAAAGGCTGCTTAGCTAAAAAAAAATACGAAAATTCATTGTGATCACAGGTTTTCTCTGCATGGTAAAAACTATCACAAGCACTTATAGGCAAACATGACATACACGAAGAGAATACAAATATTACACAAAAAAATTATTAAACTAAACAAACAAGTGACGACTCATTGGTCTAGTGGTTAGTACCCCTGACTGCGAATCCATTGGTCCCGGGTTCGATCCCCGGATGAGGCGAACATCGATGTGATGAGCATTTGGTGTTGTTCTTAGGTCTTGGGTGTTTAAATATGTATTTATATGTCTATCTATCTAAAATATGTATGTATATCCGTTGCCTAGTACCCATAACACAAGCTTCACCAGCTTAGCAATTGACTAGGTCAATTGGTGTGAATTGTCTTTAAAAAAAAAAAAATTAGTTAATGAGTTGCATTGGTAACTGGTTTTGGAATTATTCATGTAAATTGTTTAAATTTCGTCAAATAAATTGGATATTATATTGGTTTTGTTAAACATTAAATTTGTGATAATAAAATAAAAACATATATCATCATGAATACGAGTTTTGTAGAATATTAAAACCCTCATTCTTCTTCAACTGCGCTGTTCATTTCTGAAGGTCGTGTTAGTGTCGCCGCACAATGTCCTCTACTCACCAAGTCTTGTGTAAGGCCTGGGTGATGGCTTACCATCAAGTGATCGGACCAGTACGAAGTCGATCTTGAGGTCTAGGATCCTCCACTCTGCCAGTCACAAGTTTTCAAAATTTTTGGACGTCTACATGTCCGAAACCTTTCAAACATTTAAATATGTCGACAGTCGAAAAAATCAACAAAAGAGTTTTGTTTTAAATTATCAATTCAATATGCTACTGTGTAATTGTTAACAAAAAGGCAAGGTGTGTTTGCACAATTATAAACAATGCATATCTTGGGCGGTCCGTCCGATACACCTGTAGGGATGAATAAAGGCACGTCTGACCGTCACGGGTATACGAAATCGAGAGTTTAAATTTAAAAAAGACGTGATTTCGTGTCTACATTTACCCAATACAATAAAGAGACAGGAAGATATTCAAGTTTTATGCCACATTGGAATTTTTGGAATAATAATAATAAAAGCCCTTTATTCGCTGACCTTTTTAACTTACATGCTATTCCTATTTAACAGTAGTATTCTTAAATCTAATTTACATAGCGCAAATAATAATTTATTATCAACCACTTTGGTCAGGTTGTCTGTCGACATTGGCCTTCCCTCAATTGTTTCCACGTCTCTCTATCCTTGGCAGACCTTGAGTTAAAATTAAAAAAAAACGAGATTTTGTGTCTACATTTACCCAATACAATAAAGAGATAGGAAGATATTCATGTTTTATGCCACATTGGATTTTTCGGATTTATAATCGATATATATATTTTTTCTTCCTTCTTCCCTTAACTCTTGAAGCATTCCATAGCTTGTGTACAGCGATTTTTGTGTCTAAGACACTCTTTATGGTAATTTTCTTTTTACTATACACGATGTACATTCCGTGGATGCATTGGAAGTGTAGATTATCTGAAAAAATATATAGTAGTAAAAATATGTAGTACGTAACCGGAAAAGTATAAATAATTGTGTTTTAAAAAATATATAAAAAACTGAATTTATCAAAGAACAATTATTCATAAATATTGGTTTAGTACGGAAATTAATCTCATCTAACCATAGTTTTATAGATTTTATTTAAGTAATAAGAACTATTTCATGTTTTATTTTAGTGTCATTGTCACGTAGAATTGCTACTGTACAGTCTGTTAACAAAAGATAGTTCCTATTTACACCTGTACAAAAGAAACGTCAAGAATTATAACTAAGCATTAACTTATTAAAATGACCCCCTCCTGGGCGATTGTAAATGAACAATATCGACCAAAATATTTACCTCTAAAGCTACTGGCACCTTTATTCACACACAATTGTTCAACCTGTCCACGCACTTGCCCAATTTTGGATTTATTACCATAAAATCGCTAAATAAGTGCCATTCATTTTACACTTAATACCTTTACCAATAAGGTCAATTTTCCTTTACGCGGAATTGTTTGAAGTATATTCTTACCTAGAAACAATTGACTTACGAATGGAACAGGTATTTTAAGTTGCAGTTAAGTCCTATTTATTTAATAAATATTTTAAATTGTAGGATTTACAAAAATCTAAATGTATTTGATATATTTATAATTATAGAGATACTATTAATGTACCGTGTTGATGATGAGCCAATGTATGTACGCCGTCCGCGCAATAACGTGGCACTTTGGTCTATATTGTTACAAATCATTTTAATCTAATTTGTGGACAGAAAGTAGTACTTAATGCTTTTTATTACCTAAATCGTACCCGAAAAACGACTATTCCAATTTCACAATTAGTAAGGTAAGGTTATTTATAATTCACATCCAATGTCAAATCTTCGAAATTATAAAAACGTCTTTCAAGTAAAAAAATAAACCTTTCTTCTTTCATTATTTATACGAATACGTCCTATTAGGAATTAGGATAATATAGCAATATTATTCATAACTGTAAATCCAGAAATGTTATAATAATAATAAAAGTTTAATTATACTTCATAAGTTCTTCACGAAATAAGTCTACGTGCATACAAGCAAAATCATAAATACAGTAGAACCTCGTTAAGGCGAACCTCGATAAGTCAAAAACCTCCAAATCTCGAAAAAATGTTTTGTTCCCTTCCCTTAAAACACCAAAACCTCCATTACTTGAAATCTTGACCCTCTGTTAATCGAAATAATCACCGAGTCCCTCCAAGCCATTTTGGTACATATTTTCACTCTATAACTCGAAAAATTAAATTTGACCTCTGTATCTCGAACATAGGAACGTTTTATTTTACAACCTTTACAACTTGATCATTTGGAATTTATTATGTATCTCTATTGTTCGAACAAAAATAAGTTACTGACTTTAAGAACTTGCCGACAATCTGAGTACACTATTGTTTCTTAGAAAACATTTTAGGAGTATACAATAATAAATTTTTGACTCATGGAAACACGTGTTTGCTTGCTTTGTTTGTCAGGTGTTCAATTTTTTTTAAATTTATAAGAATAAACCTCAAACTCTTTATGTCGAATCAAAATCCGCGTAAGTCGAAATCCTCCATAAGTTGAAAACTCTATAACTCGAATTTTTTGGCGTCTCCCTTGATGTTCGACTTATAGAGGTTCTACTGTAGTTTAAATTACATATTCGCTGTTTCATTTGTGCTGCCATCTGTTCACATTTCTAGGTACTATTAAAACTTTCGCCAGTATAGTAGTACACATATTTTTCAAGAGATGGCGCTTCCAACAAAATTACATTTTGACGACATACATTTTAGAATAGTTATAGTAGTTACCGTTAATGTTAAAAGAGGTCGCTTTTATAATTTTTATAAATATTATTAATCAAATTTATTTCATCATTACTTTAATGTAAAAATAATTAAATCCAGATTAATTAGTCTAAATATTTCCATGGCTGATCAAATTGTGTAAAGTTGTATAAGTTAATTAAGTTAAGACTTTATATGCCTACTGTCATCCTAACCTCAAAATTGTATGCTCTTAACTTTGGCTGTATTGCCATTTTATGTTTTGATGTAAAAATAAAGCAATTGATTTCATTATTATTATACATTATGATTAACTGATGCGTCGGTAAGTGAAGTTACAAAAAAGATTTATATGTAATAAATGCAGTACTTAATATGATTTTAGGATGTAAAAAAACGATAATTATTTATTATTAATTTTGATTCTTTCGTTATTATGAGGTGATAATTTTTTTAGGTTGCGTTCAATGAACTCGATATTTAACAATACATATTAGTATTTGTGTTGATTGTTTTTACTGCAAAAAATACCATTGTTTGAAATTAAACGATTGTGCAAACTATTTTGTTAGTCCCGTTTCAGGCCTTACTCGTTTCTAACAATTTATTATCTAGATTTGAACATAAAAAGTAATGATATGCTTTCATGTTATTATACGTTTTTTAAGTTAGTTTGACTTAGAGAGCGGAAGGAGTACTCTACTTTTAACCTCCGACGCTAAAAGAGGGGTGTTACACGTAAAACATTTACAAGTTATAAGAGTTATTGTTCGTCCGTGGCATCGTAGCTACTAAACGAGTGGATTGATTTATTTTGGATTGAGATGCGGTTTTTTAGTTAGAGCGCTCAAGATGGTTTTAGCATTAATTTCCAGGCGGTATTTTTTACCGTTTACCTTCGAACATACATACATGATGATGGATCACCAAGGATGTCGAGGGTTACTTATATAAGTATATAGGTATACTATACGGTTGGTAGTAGATTCACTAACCACCTTACCTTGGCCAGAAGCAAAAATAGGTCGTTGTCATGACAACCAGACGTTACAACAGAAAGCTTATAAGAATCTTACGATTTCTCTTACATAAAAAGTCCTATGTAATATCGAGCTCTTATTGTTTTATTTATATAATTATTAAAACTTATTCTTATGTCTATGGATTTTAACAACGGTTTTCGATATATAATTGCATATTTATTTGGTTTAAGAACGTAACTATTTACGCCCGTAAACCTTAGAATGTATATCTCTATAATCATAAACGTACAATTAAGGTTAACAGTACATTTTTATTTACTTACATAACATAAATAATTAATTTACAAAACACTATATAAGCTTGGGATTCCATGTATGCGCTTGATAATGATAAAACATCGATTGGTATTGCATTTCATAATAATAATATAAAATATTATATACAAATAATAAATAAGTATAAAGAGCCGTGTTGGTCTACTGGTTTCAGTGTGCGACTCTCATCTCTGATGTCAAAGGTTCGATCCCCAGCTGTACAACAATGGACTTCTAAGTGCGCATTTCATCGCTCGTACGGTGAAGGAAAAAATTGCGAGGAAACGGATCATAGACACAAAGAGTCGACGGCGTGTGTCAGGGACAGAAGAGTCTGGGGCCTATTAGAAAAAACCAATGAAAATGAAACAGATACACATATGTCCAGACCTAAAACGTAACGCCACTAAATTTTTAGGGTTAATTAAAAATCAACAATTACATACATGAACGTGAGACCATCTTTAACTGTAGCCGCTAGAATGTATGATGTTATTAATATTCAAAATTCAAATGTCTACACTTGTTACGCAGGGTGACTCAGGGGAGTCAGGTGGAACCGACATGTGTTCTTTCGGTTTAAGGTATCCCCTTATGGTTAACAAATATAAATGTTTGAAATATTTGTACGTTTTACTATCTAGACTGATATAACGGATATATTTTTTGAACTGGTTTAATGTTCTCACCGCCTTCGTCGGTTCGTAATAGGTATACTTAGCTTCTGTTAGGCCCTCGGGCTGATCCCAGAGAAGCCATCGTTAGGTGTATATGAATGAAACAGAGAAAAATGGAATCAAATATTGTCTAATATATATTTATTATTATTAATGTCTGATCTCTGATTTAAACAGTCTTTAACGACTATGATCGCTTAATTAATTAACTCATCCACAAAAAGACAAAATTATGTATCGCTCAAACAAAAAAAGTTGATAGTCCAGGCGCTATAACCCTTTATGAATTTGAACCCAATTCAACAAAAAAGTTACTGAAGGTAATAATATAATAATAATAAATTTCCTATATTTTTTAAGTCCGATTTTTGCGTCTTTCACGAAAGATCTGCAAGTCGTAAATAGTTTACAAAAACCAGTTATTAATTTAAGTACTGACGTCAATTCATAATTATACAAACTTGAATAATTTTCTCGTAAAACAACAACGGATATAATATTCAGACTTGAAATTTTACTATTTGTATATTACATAGTGCATAGACGTGTTTCTTTTACTTTCACAGAGCATATATAGATAAGAGGTTCAGTTTACCTATGGACACACATTGCCGAACAGGTCGTAAATGCGTAAACTTTTAAGAAAACGCTCTTTTCTTAAAGGACCCTAAGTCGAATAGGTAATTAAAGTATTTCCCACTTCACACTTTGAAGGCTCATTTGTCTAGTGGTTAGTACCCCTGACTGCGAATCCATGGGTCCCGGGTTCGATCCCCGGCTGAGACATACTTCGATGTGATGAGCATTTGATGTTGTGCTTAGGTCTTGGGTGTTTAAATATGTATTTATTATAATATGTTTGTATATCCGTTGCCTAGTACCCATAACACAAGCTTCACCAGCTTAACATGGGACTAGGTCAATTGGTGTGATTTGTCCAATATAAAAATAAAAAAAACCAATTCAAATAGTTCAGTTCTAAACAATTGTGGTCCGCTAAAAGTGCCTTGAGGAAAGATGGATGTCGATGTGATTGGGGTAGAATTTCATATTTATAAAAATATGAAAAGATCAGATATTTATAAAAAATAATTGGATTTTAATACAAGATATAAGGCTTTGCAGATTCATAATGAATATTAATGTATATGCGTTGAATTTTTACAAAAATCTTTAATGTTTTTATGGTGCATAAATTATAAAGGTTCTTGCAGTTGGATTAATGAATGTTTCCGATCAATGACCGCGGATGAGTTTACATTGTAAAAAAACGACAAATACCTGACAATATTAATTACTTGTCAGTAACTAAACAAATTTGAATAATACTCGGATCATCATCATTTATAAATTTGTAGACAAACATAAGAATACACACAGGAATCCTACAAGATCAAGTATATTTCATATATTATGGTCAAATTGTCTTTATAATAATTACCTTATATCGAAATAGGGTAGACCGAGGCGAATCGGATCACAGGGCGAATCGGATCAAAATAAGAAATCGGTTGATAATTCAAATATCGCATTCACATAGAACGCACTTAACTGGCGTTTTGCGTCCCTCCCTTTACTCCGCACCTCCCGACATAAGCAGTATTCGATCGCGCTTGTGAATCAGTAGCAACGCCGCTCTTCAGCGACTCGGTTATTTGTGTGTGTCGCAATTTGGCGCTCATCTAAGTTACGTACTTACGATTTCTTTGTGTCATATGACGGATTTGTGTTCAAACTCAACTATATTGGTTTATATTGTTAAGCAAGGTATGTATATTATAAAACCAATTCGCTTTTAAGTATAATCTTAGAGGTAAACGTCTAAAATATTTATTTCAAAAGTCTTAATTATGGGGCTAATCGGATCATATCCTCAGGGGCGAATTGGATCATACTTTTAAATTGATTTATTACATGTTTGAGGTTAGGGTTTAGGGTTTAGGGTTGAAGGACTCCTTTCTCCGCAATTAGACTCGAGGTTGGTCCGTTGTGCGTACGAGTCCTGGCTAATTTAGCCAGCCTAGCTCCTTCCAGAAGCACAGAAGTCTCCTGGGTACTTCACAGGCTTCCCGGAGCGACCTCACCGTTCCGAGGATTTTTTCACGTTGATTAGCCACAGCCTCGCATTCCAGGACTACGTGGGTGACTGTTTCTTCTGCGCTGAAACAGCCTCTGCACAGGGGGCTGTCTGTCGCGCCTAGGATAAAAAGATGTTTATTTAGGAGGCAATGACCCGTTATTGTCCCTATCATTATTTTAAGGTTAGTTCTATTTAAGTTAAGTAGTCGCTTTGTCAGTTGCGGGTTTACTGCTGGCAAAGCCACTTTGGACTGTCTGCAGGCCGCACCATGCGACCATCGTTGTTGCTGGAGTTCAGCGGATCTCTGGCGAATCCAGGTTCGCACCAGCGAGAAGGGCAAAGGAAGGAGCGGATACGGGCCAGCAGGCATCATTCCGGAGCCTCTTCTCGCAAGCTCGTCCGCAGCATCGTTGCCGAGAGATCCACTGTGTCCCTTTATCCACTGCAAGGTAACCCTATTGGTTCGGGTTATGACCTCCAGTGCTTCATGACACTCCAGTATTAGTTTGCTGTTGGTTTTTTTGTTTCCGAGCGCCATCAGCACGGATGCACTGTCGGATACGAATTTAATGCAAAAGTCATTAATCCCTAGCCGCTGCACGGCTCTGGCTGCTTCGGTTAAGGCGACACATTCACATTGAAAGATCGTGCTCTGTGTGCCCAAGGGTAGGTGTATGTTGATGTTGAGATCAAGAGAGAATATGCCAGCGCCTGAGCCAGACCCTGTTTTGGATCCATCTGTATATATACGTAGCTCATTTACGGTCGACCGATCATGTTCCTCTTCTCTCAGTTGTATAAGATATTTCCTGTTAAATATTAATTGGTTAGTGATTCTATCACAGGGCGCAGCAATAAGAGGTTGATACTCTATTGCCCTGTTGAGAATCGCTGTGTGTGTACTGTGGTGGTTTTTTCCCCATAGATCCAGTACCATAAGCCTGATAGCAGCCAGGGCTGCCTCCTGCTGTATGTGTAGGTCCAGGGGTAAGATCTGCAGGGCTATCTCCATTGCTGCAGTTGGTGTTGTTTTCATGCAACCGCTAGCAGCGGACAAAGCAAGCCTTTGGAAGCGTCCGAGTTTGGTAATTGCCGTTTGAAGTTCTGTTCTGGGCCACCAAACAAGGGCTCCATAGGCTAGCATTGGCCTAATTATGGCAGTGTATATCCATAATGTTATTTTAGGCGATAAGCCCCAATTCACGCCTAGCATCTTTTTGCATTGATAAAAGGCGATCGTTGCTTTGTTTAGTTTGTGTTCTAGATGTTTGTTCCAGAGCAGTTTACTGTCCAAAATCACACCTAGGTACTTGATTTCATACTTGAGTATGAGTTCAGTGTTGAAGAGTTTCGGAAGTTTGTACGGTCCAAGAACTCTTCGGTTGGTAAAAAGTATTAGTTCTGTTTTTGATGGGTTGACAGATAACTCGTGCTTATTGCACCATCTCTCAATCACTTTGAAAGCTCTTCTCATGAGGTCACATAAGGTGCTTTCAAAGTTCCCAGATATCAAGATAGCTATGTCATCAGCATATCCCACAGTGTAGAGATTGTCAGCGTTGAGTTCTGTGATTAATTCATTAACCACAAGGTTCCACAGTAGCGGCGATAGAACACCACCCTGCGGACATCCTCTGCTGACAATGCCTCGTGTTGTGGAGTTTACCGTGAACTGTATAGCTCGTTGTTTTAGCATGTTGTTTATCCATTCTATAAGGGTTGATGGTACTCCACATAACCTTAGTGCTCTGGTTATACTCGTGAAGTTTGTTTTGTCAAAAGCACCTTCGATGTCAATGAATGCACCAAGGGTTGACTGCTTTAACTTCAGGGAGTTGCCAATGCGAGACACGACATTGTGGAGTGATGAGTCCGTTGATTTGCCCGAGCTATAGGCATGTTGATTAGGGTGTAGGAATTTGGATAGCGATACCCGGCTGCGTATCTCCAGGTCTCCTAGCCTCTCCATCGTCTTTAAGAAGAATGAAGTGAGGCTAATAGGCCTGAAGGACTTCGCTTGGGTATAGTCCTCTTTACCCGGTTTTGGGATGAATATGATTTTTACTTCTCTCCATTTCAAGGGTATGTATCGGTGGGCTATACAGGCTCGGAAGACAGAGACAAGATAGTCTACTATTAAGTTCCCACTCCATCTTAGTAGACCTGGGAAGATGCCGTCCAAACCAGCCGCTTTGAATGGAAGGAAGGAGTTGATTGCCCACGTTACTTTTTCATTAGTGATTATTTTGTGAGCTACTTGCCAGTCTGAGCTGTCGGTGGCTCTCTCTGAGTATGGTTGCCAGACCTGTTCGTTGGCAATTATGCAACCCGGAAAGTGTGTTGCCAGTAGTAGTTCACATGTTTCTGAATCAGTTTTTGTAAATGAATTGTCAGGTTTTTTAAGACAACCGATCGAGTGATTGGGCTCTCTGGAGAGGCATGATTTCACCCTGGTTGCCTGGTTGTTTGTTTCAATACTGGTGCAGAAATGTCTCCAACACTCCTGCTTCCTAGTACGTAACAGTTTTTTGAATCGCCTTCTCGCGACCGTGTACTTGTCCCAGTCGGTGGGTAACCGTGTGTTCATTGCTCTATTGAACAGCTTCCTGACCTTCCGTCGGTGTCTCTCCAGTTCGGGGCACCACCAGTTATGTCTCCCTCCCCATCTTGGTATGGTAAGGGGACACGACCGTTCATAGCTGGTCAGGAGTAGGGACGTTAGGTTGTTTACATGTTTGTCTATGTCTTGTATATTTATGGTGGTTGGTATCGATAGTTTGTCTACCTCGGAGCTGATAAGTTTATAAAATTTTACCAAATCGGTTCTCCGCGGTATACGTCTAGGTTGAGGTTTAGGTAGCTCCCCTTTGATTGCAAAGCGGATCCACCTATGGTCCGAGCATGATAACTCGTTGGATACGTGCCAGTCCTGTATGTGATCTGACAGACCAGCAGTTACCAATGTTAAATCAATGATAGTTTGCGAACGCGCGTTGATAAAAGTTGGTTTTGAGCCATTGTTTGCCAAGATAAGGTTGTTGCTAAGTATAAAATTAAGCATATCCTCACCTCGAGTGTTGGTGCTAGCGTTACCCCATAACGTGTGGTGCGCATTGGAGTCCGCCGCGATGATTAGCTCCAGTTTCTCCCTCTCACAGTAGTCAGCCAGAAGGCCGAGTTCTGGAGTGGGCACGTCCTCGTCACCTGGTAAGTAGGCGGACGCCAGGACGACGTCTGGATGATTGTCTCTGGGTAACCTAATAGCTGTAAGGTTCCTTGAACAGAGTTCGTTTATTAGAAATGCTGGTACATGTTTAGGCAAGATTATGCAAGTTCTAGGGTTACTTACGGAGGTATCCAGTAAAAGTTTACCACCAGTGCAGCCCAGGCCACATATCTTGCCATTCCTGATCCACGGCTCCTGGATCGCGGCGATGGTCTTCGGATTGGTCTCCAGCAGTCTGCGTAGGGAAGCCGACGCTGTCTGACTGTGCTGGAGGTTGGCCTGGATGAGGTCAGTTCGGCGATGGGGAGGAGCGCAGACAGCTGTCGCTGAATTCACTCCCCCCGGTCTCCTGAAACAACTCATCATCCGAAGTTAGTTGCACCGGTGACGGTGGTTGTGTAGCTACCTCCATAGGGACGTGTGCCCCGGTGACCGAAGCCGCCCCCGTCAGGGACGTGGGCAGCCCCGGCCCCGACGACGCCACCCCCGATGTGCTGGCAGCAGTTGGTGGGGCGTTGGCCACCTGCGAGGGCTCATCTCTATCCAGGATGCGGATATAGATGTTCCCCATCAGGTAGTATAAACGCCGATTATGCTCTTTGATTTTAGAGATCTCAAACTCTGGCACACGAAAGAAGAGGGACACGCCTGTCGGGTCCTGAGTTCTTCGTTCGTGTGTCAGGGTCCATGATCTGATGTTGAGGTGGCGGTTTTGCCTCGTGATCAGTTTCCTCAGTGTCTCCGTGTTGCCACTGTAGTCTGGTACATGTAGCAGACACGGAATCCTGTTCGGAATCGCCGATTGAGGCCGAACCACCAACCTGGTGTCAGGTACTGGATTTGTGATGACATCACAAGTTCCGGTCAGCCAACCCAGAGTGTAAGTGTCCTCGCACCAAGTTTTGAGGACACCATCCGAGAAATGGGCCTTACCCCGGAACCTGATGTCGTTGGGCTCGGTAGTTAGGGTAGCATCAAGATCCGCTAGGAGCTCAACTTGAATTTTACCCTCGATTTGTAGACGGATGTTATCCGCCTGTTCCTGTGTCATATCCACAAAAGGCTCAGTCATCACGGCAACACAAAGCTCGTTAGCTTTGTATGATGCTGCCGCTTCCGCGTAACTGGCCGAGGTCCCTTCCACCGTCTGGGGTTTGTTGGGTTTGACCCTTTTACTTTCCCCAGTCGGTGTTACTGTTTCCTCAGGCCGGTCGCGCTTCTGGCCCTTCGTGGATTGGTTTGATTTTGAACTCTTTAGTCCCTTGCCGCACCCAGAGCAGCTAGGCACGGGCGCAGCAGTGGATCTTTTAGGCTTCGGTGTCCTTTTCCCGCCTCTCTCAACTGTGGTTACAGCGGGGGCAGTTCCAGGTTTCACAGGTGGCCTCGGAGCGCCGGTGACCAGCTTCTGCTGTTCCGTCGCCCTTATGGCTCTCCTGTGCCGTCGCCTTTTAGAGTTGCTAACGACCATTTTGAAAGTCGGCTCCTGAATTGCGGTCTTCAGGGCCGACATATCCATGGTCGTGGTTAGTGCACTGGACGTGCCCTCCGTCGCAGCCTCGGTCTGCCGCATCGCTCTTGCCGCGGAAGCACCCCCTTCAGACGCAGACAGTGCTGTATCATCGTCCGGAGTTGCCATCTTTGGCTCGACCGACGCAGCCAACCTGGCCGCAGCAGTGGTCACATCCTTGTGCGGTGGTTTACGGGATTCCATCGGATTGGGTACGGGCCGGAGTGCAGCCCGGATTGGTGCAACCCCAGCCGCTGCCCTCTCTTTTGGGGTCCCGGACGCTGCCCGTGAGGGTGCATCGGTGTTTGTGACAGGGGCATCAGAGTATCGCGCCACTGGTGACTTGCACCGCGACACGTCCAACGACGCAACCCTGGGTTTGTTGGTGTTTGTGATAGTTTGTTTAAGTTTTTTTGCCTCTTTATCCATGAGGTGATATGGTTTGGATTCACCATTGGAGCTCTCCACCCGCCACGGAGCCCTCACGTCGGGGACGTCCCTTGCTCAGCAAGCGACGTCAGAGCTACTCCTCCGGTATAGAGCCAGCACGTAGGGAGGCAGACGCATCCGCACGCAGCAAGGAAGTACGGAGCTGTTCGCGCCACGAGACTATGACGCAAACTCACCCCGAGTCCCGCGCCGCGCCGACGGCCCCCCCCCCACGTCCCGACTCTCGCTCGGCAGCCCGCTTATGGGATGCCACAGCCGGTTGACCGTGGTTAGCTAGACCCCGGCCTCCCGTGTGAGGAGAAATCCAGACCAAAGAGGTGTGTTGTGTGCAGCGCACAACTGTTCCGGCGCACTACTCCACTCAACCCCCAGGATTCCTTCATCCCCCCGTACGGGTCCCCGCGCACGGCACAAACACGCGGGAGGTCATTTACTGTCCACCGTCCTCCCTTTTTGGACGATGAACTCGCAAGGACATGACCTCACCATCCCTGCAATAGTTCGCTTGGCGGTTTTAGTTACGTCTAATACATATGGTATTAGACCAAGAACAGGGTCGGCAACCTCGAGAAGGTTAGTCCACCAAACTTGCTTTGAGGGGATCATAGCGACTTGCGCTACCCCCAAAAGCCACGCCTCCCTACCCATCAGAAGGATGTGGTAGGATGGGTTTGCACCTATGCTACCATGCAAGCATGTCGTACTGGGAACCGTAGAAGCATAGACCCAAACCCCCCCCAAATGTTTGAGGTTATTGATTCATATTTATTTCATTGTAGATGGTTCGCACGTACAAAAGAAAGACTGATGCCGGAGAATGGTCTCAAGAAAAAATGGACGAGGCTGTTAATAAAGTCCAGAACAAAAAGTTGACCATACGAGAAGCTGCTAAGACTTTTTCAGTACCGTTCACGAGCTTACAGAGGAGAGTTACTCTATCCAGGGGTACTATTAAGCGTCGAGGTGGACAACCAGCTTTAGATGAGAATGCAGAAAAGAGGTTAGCTGACCGCCTATTGCACTTGGCAAGTCGTGGCTTCGGTATTACACCCAAAGCGGTACGTAAGTACGCGTTCGAATTTGCAGAACGACAAAACGTACAACACAAATTTGATAGAAGTGCTGGAATGGCTGGTCAGGACTGGTTTCATCGCTTCTTACAAAGAAATAAAAACATATCTATTCGGAAGCCGGAAGGTCTCTCAAGAGCAAGGATTAATGGTATGAAGGAGGAAAAAGTGGCAGAATTCTTTAATACTTTGAAAACAGTAGTAGATAACAACAATTTAAGAGGAAGACCTGAATGTGTATACAATGTTGATGAAACGGGGATGCCGCTTAATAACCGCCCACCCAACATTATAGCCCAAAAAGGTGCTAGAGATGTTGTCAGCATGACCAGTGTTGAACGAGGTGAAAATGTAACAGTTCTAGCCTGTATGAATGCAGCAGGACAGTACATACCTCCATTTGTTCTATTCAAAGGTGTGCGTAAACGTGACGATTTTCTGTTAGGTATGCCACCGGGTACTGAAGTTGCCATGACAGAAAAGGGCTGGGTCACCGAAGAAGCGTTTAAGTTGTGGCTGCAACATTTCAATCGCTACCGGACCTCAGGAAAAGTAGTTCTAATTTTGGATGGACATGCATCACACACCAGCTATTCAGTGGTAGACTTGTGTGACTCTTTTGAAATTGAACTTGTACTTCTTCCTCCACACACATCACATGCCTTGCAACCACTCGATGTATCGTTTTTCAAACCGCTCAAAACCTATTATCACCAACAAGCTACAGCATGGCAACATTCACATCCGTATCAAGGAATCACAAAAGTCGCTTTTGGAGCACTTTTCCAACGGGCTTGGAATCAGGCTGCTTCTGTTGGGAATGCTACAAAAGGCTTCGAAAAGACTGGAATATTTCCACTAAACGCCAATGCAATACCTGACTACAAGTTAATCGGTGATATAGAGTCGGATATTGTAGAGTCCCAAGTCTAGTCCCCAAGTTCCCAACAAATGCAAGCCACAAATACACAACCACAAGCTGATACATTGTCATCTGCAAGTTCACGACAGTCTGATAAAGCCCAGTCTTCCACCTGTGCAGATGAAGACAGAAAGAAGATGAAGAATAAAGCAACGCCTGGGATAAAAATTAAGAGTTCATCAGCAAAACAGAGAGAGTGTCAAGTGCCCCAAGTCCAATCCACGAGTTCCCAACAGGTGCAGCCACAAGACCAATCCTCAAGTGCAGAACAAGTGCAGTCAAAAATAGAGGTCCAAGTCCAAGGCACAAATACAAAACCACTTGATGATATAGTGCCATCCACAAGCTCGCAACAATCTGACGAAGTCCAGCAACCTGTGGAGAAGTAATTAAAGAAATTCTCCCATCACCTTTAAAGTCACCAATTGCTTCTAAGAGGTTTCGTAAAGTTTCAAAACTGGTCTTGCATTTAACATCACCTCAGAATAAGACTACTCTTCTCGAAAAAGAAACAAAGAAGAAATTTAAGATAGAGAATAAAGCCAATGAAAATAAGAAAAAGGCTGTGGGCAAAGAAAATACTATGAAGAAGATGAAGAATGAAGCAAAGCCTGCGATAAAAATTAAGAGTTCATGTGCAAAACAGAGAGAGTGGCACTGCATTTACTGTTCCGAAATATTCGTTCATCCACCATCAGAGGATTGGATTCAGTGCAATGCTTGCGAAGAATGGTGCCACGAAAAATGTGCATATAGGGGGGGGGGAGAAAGGGCCATATATATGTGATTTATGTGGCAATAATTAAAATTGATCTAACTATCAATTTTTTACTGATTCCAAAGTTATAGTGTTAAGAAACCTTAAATTATGTTACATGTTGTGTACGATCCGATTCACCCCGAAAATGGGGGCGATTCGGATATTTTCCTTTTTTTAGTTTTTGATAGCTAATTAATAGAATATATGGATGATTTAGGTTTTAAAATGTTTATTTAATAGCTAATTAGTACTTCTTGTGATTTTATCAATAAAAATAACATTATATAACACTTTAGTATGATTTGCTCAGCCTCAAAGAAAAAGTGATCCGATTCGCCTCGGTCTACCCTACTTACTGTATCGAACGCACGACGGGAGCCGCGGGTCTAGGCTAAAACTTTCAATAATAAATGTATAATTTTCAGACTACAGCCAGCATAACGACCTCCGGTATTTGCACGGCCTGTTTAAACTTAAAAAAAACTAAGGAGGGCGGTACCAATTCAAACTATATTTTCATTGCGACCTTAAGCTGTTAATGTCTATAAAAAATAAATTTCTTCATACTGTGATGTTAAAAATAAAATTAATTTATCTCAAAATATAGTATGTATAAACTACATTTGAGCCTTTTCTCATATTATGCTTTATCTTGAATCTTATCTATGCGCACTTTGGTTTTGTAAATTTAAGAGTTGTGATTAAGTCTGATAAGATTTCAAAGACACCTTTGCTGGAATTTAACCAGTTTTCTTTATTTAAATACTAAATCCAAAACGCACTCTTTTGTCTATTGTATTTACGTGACGAAAAGATACAGATTCGGTCTTTAGCTAAAACGATGCGTTTAGACTGATTTATTTTTAAACAATAACATAGTTATTAAGTTGTTCTTGTTTAGGGTCTTATATCTAGTACTACCAATGGCAAGCGGTAGGTTCATTTTCACGCCTATTAGGCGTTCCAGCTCCCCATATCAAAACTATTATTGTTTCGCCGATAATTGAAGTTATACAGCATGTTCATAAGCCAGTAAGTCAGGGAGTGATTATTTTTGAACAGTCAAATGTTCAAGGAAAATAATCAAGGATGTTTATTGACTCTTAGGAAATACCTAGTTAGAAATAGTCCTTTGTAATTTCCCCATAGTTATTATGCGTCTCAAGCAAAGCAGCTATGCCAACTCATGATATTAATAAGTTACATAACATAATATGTATTATGTATAAGTATTATACATTTCTGGATTAATAAATTGAAAATAACATTCTCTAGCAATCGTTATTCGTAAATCCCCCAAATGAAACAATATATATTTTTATTATTTATTTTTATAGTAATTTCGTCTACAAACAGGTGAATGACAGTTAAAGTATACATGGAATGTGTAAGTACCAAGTGACCGTGACGATGTGACAAGAATACTTACAATAATTCATTTGAGATGTTACTACATTCAAACACGTTAAATAGATTATTATCGCGGTAATATGATATAAAATAAAATAATATAGATTCTCCAATGTATCGACTTAGTTCTATAACTGTATATACAAAAATTTTCTGTAAAACAATTTACTTTTATTTACACAAATATCTATTCACACTATCTTTCTAGCTTACCGGTGCATTATGCGGCGTCACATAAATTAAACCATTATAGTATTGCCAATTACGCTATCTTTATCAAGCAGCTCCGAATAACCCGATTCGTCGCTGCAAGCGCTGTCGTTGTCACCGACAGTTTTAAAAACATCAGTCTCGGTGCTCGAGTGCAAACTCTCCACGTCAGTTAAATTATCCAGTAGGGATTCAAATTTACCATCGAGATTACCGTTAGGGGGCGGGTACGTCGATCGTCGTCGAAAACCATTATTTTCACCAATCGGTATGTGGTTTACCTCATCAGAGGCTAGACTTAATTCATTTCCATCGTCCACTCCATGTATTGAGTTAGAGTAGCTTCTGCTACTTTTACGCGTGGACTCATAAATTTCCCTGCAAAAAGCCGAAGCTCTCTCCTCGTCACTATCATCCTTATGATCTTCTTGGAATTGCGGGAGAGAGATGGGCTCAGCATCAGATGAGGTGACGGTGCTAGCTGTCTCACATCCCGAAGAAACTGACCCATCGTCGCTATCCGTGACGAGGTAGTTACTTTGTGACAATAACTCTTTTCTTTCGCTTGTCGTAGTCATTTCTCTCATTTCTACAATCGCATCTAATTTATCGCTATCATTTTCATCCTTTTCTTCCATTTCAGTTTTGAGTTTGCTTTCATGCACAAGTAAAGTTATTACATCTTCAGTAGCGTCATTAGATCCTTCAGATTCAGATCGAATCCTTTTGATAACATTTTCCGGACACGACATTTTTCTTGGTGATTTAATATCTGATCGCCGCCTGTCTAATGTTTGCGTATCATAAAAGTTAGATACATCCTTTTTACTACTTATTTCAGCTTCCTCTTCATCTTCTTCGGAACAGAGTTCTTCGATAGCACCGAGTTTAGGAGCAGATTTAGATCTTTCCAAGGGCGGCCTATAATTAAGTGCGCCAACACTGAGTAGTATTTTTCTGCGAGGCATGCTGGGATTATCGTAGACGCTGTTAGCAAGACTTAGTCTAGCGTTTTGTTTAGAAATCCGATCTTTCTTAAATTCGACTAGTGCCTGTTTTAACTTAATTTGTAATTCTTCTGTTATTTTCTTTGAAATGGATTCTTTGGTGCAAAGTACGGCGTGGCATCGTAGTTCGTGTTTAAGTTTTTTACCTTCATGTCGGTAGACCCAACAGAAGAGCTTAGGGTAATGTGGAGGGCTCGTGCAATAGGTAATGCGGTGGGACCAGTACTCAGTGAGGCCGTGTTCTTTGGTGATGCCTTTAAGGCCGGAATTGGTGACGGAGAGTTTCATGACTACGTCCGGCTTTGTAGATTGCTGGTAGTTGCGCCACAGCGTCGCCAGCGGCTTCTCTATGCAACCTTCACCTGAAAAAGAAAGAAAAAAAATTAATCTATAATCTTTTAATACGTCAATAGTAACATCTAACACTATTGTAATGATTGATATAACATTTATAAAAATGTATACATTTCCTATAATATTTAATTAAAGGTCAAAGTATAGTAAAATCTGGTCGAATAACAAATTAGCTGGTAGTGTTTAGGCACGTATTTAGGGCGATTGACGTGGGTCGTTCCGCTTACGTGAATGTCATGTCGGTAACTGAATGATATCGATTCAATCTAGTGACTCTCATTGGTAATGTCGAGGTGAGCCAGGCATACATTTCTGTTTATGGTACTCGTATGACATTGTCTCTTAAATTATTAGTCAATTACGTTCTCAATAGAGTTTTCTGTAGCACGATTATGCGACGTGCGACAGTATAAATTGGAATACATTTAGAATAAAATCAACGATTTTTTTATTAGTCCGCAAAATCTTATTACAAGACTTTTGTTTTATATTACAGTTCATTTCATTATAAAAACAATATTAGTTTAAAGTAAAAATAAAGTAAAGCTAAAGCATGTCAAATTTATCCTTGAAGAGGTCAGAAACCCGTGACCCCTTCCACCCCAAGATTACATTTCACCTCTTCCGGCGAAGCATGAACCGTGAACGAATGGTTGCGTCAACCGAAGATTTATTTTAAAGCTAAACTACGTACACTGTTTTCTTATAACTTAAAAAATTACCTACATTTCTCACGGCAGTAAATGTTAGAAAAGAGCGTCAATATCTCATTAACTCAGACATCTATACATCTGTCAATTATCAAAAGTTTTGACAGATTCTATTTCAAGCTATCCTTTCCACCCACAACTCGTAATTTACTTTATTGATAACTATAGTATACGTATTTGTTGGTATAATTATTATAATTTGATTAAACTGTTATGTCGTATTTATTTCTCTATTTCTTCATGGACTATTATCCCGTTTATTGAATTTCGATAAAGCATTATCATAATCATTTTTAAACCCGCCAGGTATTGTTACTTCTGTCTTAATAGAAACAGAAGTATTTATTCATTATGATTGATCATAAGATTTGCAAAACTATGTGTAGTTAATTATACGTAGATTTGATGCTAGCGAGGCGTGCTATATCAAAAATAGGCCGGCCTATCTTCACGTAAATCATCCAGGTTTCGCATAGACTAAACTATGAATTTTGTAATTTTTAACCAGCATCCTTTAACCTTAACTTATGATTTTTACCGGCTTCAAAACACTAAAGAATTACAATTCGGCGCGAATGTTTCATTAACAAAATAATCAGTAGCGTCTTTTAAATTAAACTTTTTAACCAATTAAAATTTGCTATAGTATTTACTTTCGAGTGTATCAGTCGTGGTCACGAGAGAAGTTTTATTTTAATGTGTAGTACTTAAACCAAAGATAATTTTATTTTGTAACTATCAAACGAATCGTGCGTAACAAAAACTCTCCAATCGTTATGAAACAATTCGCAGCTGCGTCAATTGGGCTCAATTTAGTTATTTTATTTTTAATTTAGGTACAAATATTAAACTACGATTCTAGAAAATGTTTGACATTAAATGTGTCAAATGTTCTAAAACTAATCAAACAAATTAGCCTAACTGGTTTGAATTTCGAATCACAATTCTGAGTATAGGAATCATTTCATTAACATTTAAATAATTTATTACTACTCTAGCTTCGTACTAGGTACTAATTTGTCTTAAAGCAATAGTTTTTATTTTTTATTCATAACCTAAATTTGACACCATGCTGGTAATAAAAAATGAAATAATAGCGGGAAGGCTGAATTGCCCATCGGTCATTGCAATGGACTGCATGTGCCCTTTTTAATTTTGAATAAATAAATTATTATTATTATGGCAAGTATTATTATTCAATCAAAAAAGAATTTATACAATTTCCGGTCTTTAAAATGGAGAACGCTTCAAAGCAAATCAAAATTTATATTTTGTGATTACGCGCAATACCTTTGGTAAATTTTAGTTAGTATGGGTATAGTATGTTATGAAACTATGTACATGCTACAAGGGAACCAATCTCAACAAACACGTTATAATTTTTACAGAATTGAGTCCTAAATGATTGTCAAGTTCTTCAAGAGAGTAAGTAAGATAAGGTATCTCCTAGTTAGCCTTATTAACCGGCTTCATTTATTTATTTTATACAGGCCAATCCAGTAAGGCTACAATTCTATATGGATTTGGCGTCAGATAGCATCTGTTTCTTTGATCATAGACCAGTAGCTGATCAGCCTTTTGTCTGACACATGTCAGGCATTGGATTTGAGACATGGCGGTTTCCTGACGATGTTTTCCTTCACCGAACGAGCGAGTGCTAAATGCGCACAAAAACAGAAAGATCATTGGTGCACAGCCAACTAGTCCAACACTGCTCCTTTTATATTACTTCATTTAATTTAAAAAAAAACAGTGGCGCTACAACCTCTTTAGTTCTGGGCCTCAGATTTCTGAATCTGTTTCATGATCAACTAATAGGCACGTAGGTGATCTACCTCCTGTGCCTGATGCGCCATTGCATGGACTGCCGGGGATCGAACCTACGACCTCAGGGACGAGAGTCGTACGCTGAAGCCACTGGGCCAACACTGCTCAACTTCATTTAATATCCGTCAAATTTATCTCCTGCGGCCTTCCTACCGGAAACGGTCAACGCTCGGTACATTACATAACAGTTACATCACATGTAATAACTTATGTAAAGTAACGGTCAGGCTGCCCGATGACTGATGAGTCTTTAAGACGGTTGTGTCTAGCTGTTCCGTAATCTGAGCTGTCCTACTTGTTTTCTTTTCCTATATCTTTTATTACTAGATTCATCATCGGACTTCGAGGCAGAATACGAAATTCCACCCGTATCACCTCGACGTCCGCCGTTCCACAACTGAGCGTTTTTCAAGGCAGTTTTTGCCGCGCACCACCACTTTGTGGAACCAGCTGCCTACTGAAGTATTTCCCAACCAATTCGACTTAGGGACCCTAAAGCAAAAGAGCGTACCAAATCTTAAAAGGCCGGCAACGCAATCGCGAGCCCTCTAGCATTGAGAGTGCCCATGGGCGGTATCACTTAACATCAGGTGAGACTCCTGCCCATTTGTCCCCTGTTCTATAAAAAAAATATCTATGTATTTAAAATTATTAAACAAAATTCGATTATAACAAAATTGTTAACGCGAAATAAATGGCAAAACGAACCGTTTTAAATAATGCAAAGTTGAATGAACAACTATTCCCACGGTAGAAATCGGCTGTAACATTTCAAACGGTTAAGAGGTAATAAAAATTTCAGAAAAAATTGAATAGTATTTCAATATATTATAATGATGATATTTTATAATCCTTACATATCGAATCTAAAATTAGAACTAAGAAGGTAACGCACACAGTCCCATTCACATACCCACACATTCACGCATACTTAATGTCTTACACGACTTTTGTTTGATTAGATGTACTAAGACTACTTTTGCTTTAAAAATTTGCTTTAGACATGCACCAACCACGGAATAATTGTAATCTAGTTACCCACAACACAGGGGCTCCCTAGCTTGGGAACTAGCGTTAGATCAATTTTGTCCATATTTCTGTTTTATTATTTAAAAAAAAAGATATGCACTTGGATTTATTTGACAAAAAACGAAACTTCTTGAACAAGAGGAAAAAGATATAATTATGAAATGCTTTCACTTCCTAAGGTCGTAGACTTGTTATGTCATATGTATTTAGTTTTTATAAGGATGTAATTACCTGAGAACGTTTTAACATTGTAATTGGTTCTTTGTTATCGTCTTGTTTTTATCAAGTTTAGGATTTAATTACTCAATTCTGTTTGGTAAACGTATCTCAATTTAAACACTAGACTATCGTACGATTTTTAAATTTATTAAATGTACAAGGAAATATGGGAATCGATATTTTTTTCCTGCGCCTATAAGTATCGGGTCGGCTATATCCAGACATCACATTTCCAAAGGCATGTAATGCAATCTGTGTTCGCAATTACAGGGACCTAAATGTAGTTAAAAATGTAACTACTAATAAGAAAATCCCCTGAAATATTATATAGCTTTTATTTTATATAGCTTATTTTCTAATCCATAGTCCATAGAACGCCTTGTCGTCCAGGGGAAGGTGGAAGGCACTAGACCGCGCGGAAGGTGACCTACGGACTGACCAAATCAAGTCTGCCGTAGGAGACACTCAATCAGTGCAGCAGGATGACCTCTAATAGGAAACGATGGCAAAACGTCGTGAAGCGCATCACATCTGCTTCTTCTATTACCACTACTTCATAGCGATCACGACCGCTCTGTCGAGTGTACCGGATAGGAAGAAGATTTTCTAATAATTTTGATAACCCAATGTACACAACTCACCTACGTTACATTTAAATTTTCTCACTAAGTGAATGTAATTCTTTGAGACACAAAGTATCTTTGAAACGAAATATATTAAAATAACTACCTGCATCAAATTTAGGAACGTGACTTAGACCTGCTCTTAGCATTCAATAATATCTCGAATAATAATAAAAAAATACATAAGAGGAATATGAAGAAAATCGCATACGAACTGTTGCATGCAAGCTAACGGCAGAACGAGGACGTTCCGATAAAGATTCTGTAATCAAACGAAACTTATGTTTACGTGCAAAGTATAACGTCGACGAGTAAGTATGCTATCGGGTCGTGATAATTCAAGATTGAGGCAAGGAAATGAGCGGATGGATCGAAATGTGTACAGTCAGCAACTCTTAATCGGGCCATAGCCGGACCGCGTGTTGCAGTCAACACCGACTGGAATATGCAGTTTGCTCAGGAACTGCTCGAGCGGTCCGTGTATTGCGAATATGAATTTAGTATGGAAACTGCTGATTGCCTTGCGGCTTTAATCCGCATATATTTTTAACAACTCTTTTAAGAAAACCAATGTTAAGATACCGCGCCACCCATACTACTAGACATTACTAACCGCATGCAAATGCGTTGCCGGCCTTTAAGAAATTGGTTCGAGCTTTTCTTGAACTAGCGTTACTATGAGTTATGGTATACTATACGAGCTATGGTATACTATATGGAACTATAATAATTTAAATGTTTGGTATTTTTAAGTAAAATTATCGACTAGATGCACGCAACAGACATTTGCTCTGCAGGTGCTGTATTACACCAAGTCTAGGGTGTTGGTGGGGTTGCTTCACTTCTGCAGAGGCACGCATCGATTGCTTTTTCGCAACAATTCGAAAGCGGTGCCTCCTTAGTGCTTCAAGCACCAAAAACATAGAGAATATGGTTTTGCAACAGAAAAAGAAGCGCAGGGCTGCAGAGATAATAGACTCTTGTATTCTGAAGAAATTGCTGTCGCAGATTAATTAATTGACTGTCTTTGTCTGATAAATAATATTATTATTAAATAAGTACAATTATAGAATGAGGATCGCAAGTGTAGTGGACACCCAAAGGGCGAAAAACCGGTGTATAAGTAGGTAAGCTTTCACTGACTGTCAATACTGCGACGCAATAAACATTGCGTATATAAACGAGCTTATTGTAATTTTAAGATGTTTTTTATCGACATTAAACACGAAAATACCACAGGCTATATATAAGTAAGCTAATATTAACAACGTTGTGTGGACAGGAATTTATCATTTTAAAAATCACATATGATATTTATCCAAAAGTATTTTACTAATTGCTTCATACAACTAGATTTGACCTAATTTAAATTATTTATACACTTACTCCGCGACTCTGCGACCCAAAAAGTGTATTGGCTTCCGAAATGAGAAGTTTCCAGCGGAAATTAAAATAAATTAATTAATTTAAGTTATTTACAGTACAACTAAATAAAAAAAAAGTCAAAATAGAGTCAGGCCATTGTTAGTCCTCGAGCCAATGACCGCATAACTACGCATTAGGGCGCCATTATTCATTCCATTCACAGATTATTATAATTTCTTTATTACGTCTTATTATATTATAGTTAATTTTGTAAACAATGGTATAAGATATACAGAAATTGTAAATACAATAAATTTATTGTAATACACCCATAATTCTCCACTTTAAAGGATGGAAACGCACTCGCGGAATGTGAAATTTTATTATACATCTACTCGCCTATTAACACCTATAATGTGTATAAAATATAAAATACCAATTCTTAAAAGTCCGGCAACGTACTTGCGAGGCGTCTGGAAATGTGAGTGTCTATATCGGCGGAGGTATCACTTAACATCAGGTGAGCCTCGAGAGAAATACGTTTATTGAGAGAGGTTTTACGTATTACAAAAAGAAAAATAAAAACAATACTTGCGGAAGTGACGCATTTCCTACAAAATAATTTCCGTAATTTTAAGAGATAGCTATATAAACATTAATTCGAATATAAACTGCAAAATCATACTTGTACTTCCTTAATTGTAATTTTATAACTGATCTAATTTTGCACCAAAAACGATATGGCATTTAATCATTTATTTTATAAAAACTTAGCAAATGCTACTACTGTGCAAACTAGGTACTTTTGATCACGGCAATATTGGATTTTTCTTAACAATGAATAACTTATGATATCAGTACTAATAAGCTAAATAACTTGGCTTGAAGTTGACCGACTATATCCGGCAATGAGCTTATAATTACAAATCAATATTGATCCTCTACGGTTAACAGCTATACGTCAAAGAATAGTTAGTCTAAGACCTACAACGCACTAGCGGCTGGCCGCAATGCGGTGTGCCGCTACGGCGGGCCGCACATCGATTATTACATGAAACCGCACGATAACAACGCACTGACTTGCGGTCAACCGTCAACCGCTCCGGTTGATCTGGAGCTGCGGCGAGCCGCACCGGTTGAATGATGCGGCGCGCCGCGTCCCTCCACGCACTCGGTGCGGTTAGCCGCAAATACCACGTCCTACCCGCCTCAGTCATCGCTTGTTCCTTGCGCTAGACACTATGCAGAGATTTTTTGACGATTTTTTCTACGATTATATAAATAAATAACTGCCGCAACTTCTTCAACGTCCATCATGCGCAATATTTCAAGAAGCACTGACGAGTGACGATTGCGGCAGACCGCAATAGGGACGGTTAGCCGGAATACGGCAGGCCGCTACGGCGGACCGTATATACCGCGGCCCGCCGCAGCGGCACACCGCATTGCGGCCAGCCGCTAGTGCGTTGTAGGCCTTATGGTTAAGTGTCTCTCAAGACTGGGCGTTCTTTGGAACTGTTAGGACTGATCTAGTGTTGGGGTTTTTTTTAAACAAAAACTTTCAGGTTAGGGGCCGTTCAAGTATTACGTATTTTTTTGTAAGGAATCTCGCTGTTAGCCTTAAGGGCCTTTACAGCTCAGCTCGGGCTGTTTTGGCCAGCGTAGCTCGGCCTGAATGGCCGTTTTTCCAGCGGCTAGCGCAAGGGCGTCTCATGTGAGACTCGAACCTCGGCTTTTGGCTTGGGCCGTCGCGGGGTGGTCAATCGCCTAAAGGGCAGGACGGAAGCTCACTGGAGTGAGCGAAGTACGCACGGTCCTTTCCTTCCCCGGTGAGCCATTACGTAAGGAGATTTACTGCAATTTATTTCCCCCCGCCACTCTCCTCTTGTCAGCAAAGCAAAGCAAAGCAAAAAATAGTAGTACATAAACTTATTATTTTTTGTAGGAATCCTCGAAAATGAATTTCGTTTTCAAGTATAGACAGTATATGTGTAAAAAAGTAAATAATTACAGTTGACGTAATGACCAAATAAGAAGATCAAAGATCCCCCTCTCCCCTATAGTCCTTACGTAATACTTGAATGGCCCCTTACAATTGAACTTACAGATAGAAAAATAATATTGCAAGTACTAAGATTGAGCCATCAAATGCGTATCCGTGGATGATAATACCGAATTGTTTTAGTATTTTTCTTGTATCATCTTCGTCTCATCTCGCGATGAGAAATGCTGACTTAACAGAAAATAAAGTGTCAGCCAGATAGGGTACAGGGAAACCAGATCGCACGTAATACTTGCTAAGAGCCAGTATTATTCAGTTACAAAAATATCTTGAGAACATTTAGACATGCTGTATTATTTATTTATTCAAGTTAGAAATATATAAAAATGCATCATACCTAAAGTTATAAATAGCCACAACAAAGAAACATAAATAATTATAATAGGTTCAAAAGCACGAAAATATAAAAACTTAATTAAATAAATTACATACAAGGACAAAATAATTACATCAAAGATTTTAGGTTGCGCTTGAAAGCCGTATAATATTTAATGTTTTTAGTTGAAAACGTCCTAAAAGCTAGAGCGCAATAGAGTCTTCAAACTTTCTATAAAGATGGCGCTGAAGGCCATTTTACATATGTATAGACATAGGTGTCCACGAGATTACATTACGAAGGCAATTTCACCTAATGTGTTTACTGTTTGTCGAGACACGACAACGTCTTCATTTGCTTACCTAATATAGCAATCTAACTTTGTATACTACGGAATTCCATATACCTATCTTAGAAATAAGAAATATTATTTTCTTTTGTATTCAAACTCAAACTCAAACTCAAAATATCTTTATTCAAGTGGGTAACCAAGTACACTTTTGAATCGTCAAGTTAAATTAATCGTAAATTTACATTTATGTACTACCAGTTCGCAAGTCCAGGGCGTAGAGCGGGTAAGAAGAACTGGCAAGAAACTTTCCGCCACTCATTTTAATCGCCAAGTATTGTATCACTATTCGCTGTTCATGAATCTGTAAGATTAGCTTTTAAGTTTTTAGTTTGGTATTAACAGTATTTTTTTATATAACATTAGGTTCTGCACTTCTTGCACTCATCATGTTTCTTTTTCAGTTTTTCTCTTACTTGGGTTGCCTGGAAGAGATCGCTTATTAGCGATAAGGCTGCCCGTGCATACCTTATAGTTTTTATGTTTTGTGTTATTTATGTTTCTTTTATTTTTATTGCAACGAAGAGTTAACAGCAACTTGTAGATGAAAATATTTATTATAAATCAACTAAATTGTTACTTCTACTCTCACGAACATGAAAGCACTTGAAACGTCAAGTAAAGTAAATATAAATTCGCGTTCATTTTAATAAAATCCTATTTAAATGTTCAGCCTTCTTCAGTCACCCACCAAAACATTTCTGTTTATGGTGATACAGATTGACCTTCAATAATATAAAATATTAATATACGCGTTAAGCTTCGGGATCGCCCCGTTGTGTGACAGCGATTTACGACGTGATATCTGCAATCATGAAATTTAATTTCTTGTTGAGTGTCATGACCGCTAAGTCATTGCCCGGATGAGATTATGACTCTGATCTATACAGACTTTATGGAGAAGATGCTGGCGAGATTGAAATTTGTATGCAGCGCAGCAGGCAAAGAAGTTTCCGACGTTATTATAATAAAAACTTCGACTCTGTTGAAGACGTCTTATTTATATGCCACGTTGATCTAATTATTATAAGTTAGAAAATTGAATTTGATAATATATAAAATTCTCGTGTCACAATGTTCGTTCCCATACTCCTCCAATACGGCTTGACCGATTCTTATGAAATGTTTTATGCATATTTAGTAAGGGGTGGACCCCATAAATTTTTATATTTCAGATTAAAAATGTTGTTTTTATTTTTCTATGATACAGCATACAAAAATACATACAACCCATATTTTTTTTATAGAAAACCGACCAGTCTCTAGGGTTGCACAGCAAAATGTTCCATGTTGGTATGTACTAAAAAGGTAGGCTAAGTAAAATCACATTAAGGAGAAACGAAGTTCGCGGGGGCAGCTAGTAATTATTTATTAATAATGAATCAATACACTTCGCAGAAATATATAATCTCTCTATTGAGAAGCCTACCTTGCTCTTAGGGTGAGATTCAGAAACGACACTGCGTGAATTATGACTCACGTACATAAAAATCCAAAGCATCTGGTTCTTGAGTCTTCCCCTTATAGCAGCCCCGCCCCATTGGAGAGTTTTTTAAACTTTCACTTGTCACAGATTTTATACGTAGATAGATAGAGACCTAGTGGTTTAAACGTACGACTCTCGTCCCTGAGGTTGCAGGTTCGATCCCCGGCTGTGCACCAATGGACTTTCTGTCTATGTGCGCAATTAACAAATAGCTCGTTCGGTGAAGGAAAACACCGTGAGGAAACCGGCATGCCTTAGACCCAAAATTCGGTGCGTGTCAGGCACAGACGGTTGATCATTTGCCCATTAAAAATGATTACGGGACAGATACAGAAATCTGAGGCCCAGACTTAAAAGGTTGTAGCGCTAATGGTATTATAAGTATAGCCATATCAAAGACGTCGGCAACACTTTAATCGTTGTAGTCGTTATTATTTTATTCCTCATAACGTGTAGGTATTACGCAGTTAAAAGCATTATATGACATATCTAATAAAATTTTAACTGTGCACTAAAGATTCTAGACGAATTGCTGGCAAGTAATTTTAGTTTGCTATTTTTACTTGACCGACGCGGTCCAAAGATGTTGGGGCAATGTGTCCGTTATATTTGTAAAAGAGACAATGATTTTAAATCCTAATAAACTCATACTCAAAATAACTTTATTCATATAGGTAAGTACCTACACTTATGAACGTCAAAAGGAAAGATGTTAAATTGATTTACATTCTACCAGTTCGTAAGTCAAAGGCGTAGAGCGGGCAAGAAACTCTCCGCCACTCTTTTTAATCGCCGAGTGTTGAGTCATACAAATTGTTTGTAAGGCAGAGTCGCCATAAATATTTGAACTGAAGCAAATCAATCCCAAGAATTATTAAAATAATCGTCATAAAATTTGATCCACAAAGCAACATTTAAGTATTCAAAATAGCGCTTATTATTCTCATGGCTTTGGTAATTTTAGAATTTATTTAATAATTAAAACCAAATGGAAAATTATAAGTAAATAAATGATAAAAGAACTCGTTAGGGAAATTCCTAGAATACGAATGATTAAAATTTAAATATATGAGTAAATAACATCCTAACATTTGTTATATCCTACTAAGTACAGTCTACGTACTAACTAGCTTGGAGGACGGAATTCGATTCAATTATAGTTTTGGGTCAACTGATTTTGGTTGGCTGATCATCAACTTGGCTACATTTAAACAATAATCCTATTAAGATTTTTTATAATTACTCACAAACTTCGGGCCAGATATTTTAAAATCATGACACCAATTGAAATAAATGGTAGTGATAATACAATTCTACATTAAATCTTATTAAGACAAAGGAACATTGACAATAAAGACACATTATCTTGTTACTTGCTCGTTTAATGCATTTTTTAACACATTATAGTCAATTGTCCTGTACGTATAGGGTCAATAAATTCTAGTTAGGGCAGCTACAAAGCAGAATACAACAAGCAATGTTGTCTTTATTCGAAAGACTATTGTGTTTATTGCAAATGCAAAAGTAAATTAATAGATTTTTAAAGTTATTGATAGTATATTTTGGAACAAAACTAATTTTTAGTTTCTAATTTTGTCACGAGAGGTTTTATTACTTTAACTACTTTTGCATGTTGTACAATAATCCCTTCTAGCAGTAAATTGGTTCCGCGTTATCGGAAGAGCGTTGTAAGACACCATATAACACGTTATGTACGAATGATTCACGTATAACGTTCAACGGATTTAAATCGAATATTAAGATATGTTATTAACGAAATAAGTGCGTACAAATCATCATAAATGTCACAGCACGTGTGAAATCCCCGCGTTATATGGGGAAATACCGGCTGATCTTTTATATTTCAAGTCTCCTTCGGCCATGAGATTTTTACATTGTCATATCATGTCATCTTCTTTTGTCTTGCCCTCTAAGGTACCAGAAACTCATAGCTATGAAGCTTCATGTTTTACTGTACAAAAGCTATCGTCAATATACTATCAAAGTAACGCCGCCGACGGCAGCTAGCATTAAATAGCAACAGTTAAAGTTTTTTACAATTTTATTGTTTTTGTTCGAGATTTTATAAGGATAAGCACATAATGAGTAATTGATACCAAATATGACAAACAGGACGACCAAGACCGCCAAATATGGCAGTGCTGACGATACGGTAACGACATACACCAATCAGTAATTACTACAGACTGAATTGCTGAATTAAACTTAATTGAAAGCCATTAAGCTGCATAGTTAAGGGAGGTATAAGTGTTCGAAGCACGATATCCGAGGAGACAAAAGCAAATTGTGAGAGTACAAAGAATGAGTTAATAGAAGGAAATAGAATGTAATCGTATTAAAATGTATAAAAAACTAGACACAAATCAGTGTTATAATGGTAGGAAACGTCGACGTCCGTCGTTCCAGAACTGAGCGTTTTTTAAGGCAGTTTTTGCCGTGCACCACCACTATGTGGAACCAGCTGCTTACAGATGTATTTCCGAGCCAATTCGACTTTAAAATATTAAAAATAGAGCGTACCAAATCTTAAAAGGCCGTACCATATCTATGGGCGATGGTATCACTTTCGAATGAAAAATAATGTATACAACGAAACGAATCAAATTACGTATAATTATGAAGATCATTAATCTTGATCACATTGACTTGTTGGGGAAAACATCGCACATTTTGGCAAAACTAAGTTCATTCCCATTTGGCGCCTAATATTATGATGCTAATAATAAAGATTTTGCTTTGTAACCAATTTTTTGCCCAAATGAGGACCTTGTTACCTTTATGTTCACATTTAGACACGCTATGTAAGTTGGGAAGATTACCTGAAAAGAACAAAACATCATTATTAATCGTTTTAATTTAATATTTGTATACGGATTAAAGAGAGCGTTACTATGTTTGAGTGTACATTTCACAAGCTCGAAGAATAGTTATACCATAATGGTACCAAATAATCATTTCCCGCGTACGACGTAATCTTTCAATAAAAGGAAACAAAAAACGACAGTTCACACCCTAGCATTTAATTTTGTTCAAGCTGATGTCATAGTTATCACATTACCCCGAAAATTGGCTAGACATGATATCAAAAAACCCGTGAATAACACATTAAACTTTTAACAAGCAAATCTTATCTCTATAATATAGGTAATATCTATGTAATATAGATAAAATCTTGAGTAAAGTAAAGGCGCAGTTATAGATCAACAATCAGATATTCAAATTAAACAGATAACAGATGGCTATTCCCGTTCATCTCTATAAGGCCAAAAAGCGTGTTTACTACAGTTATAACGTAAAGTTGAGTGTAGATTTTTAAAACAAATGTCATTGTATAAGCACGATTAAAATTAAAATCCGTATTTACCAACAAAAATGTTACCAAATTAGGTTTCACAAACGGAGATTCAAGAGGTTAATGTCCAAGGAGTTGCGATAACGCGCGCCAATTTTGTGGCATTTCAAAAAAGTTTTGATAATCTGTGGCGCGGCGCCCGGTTTACGTGACAACTTGACTTGATAACCTGGTTTTGATTTTGGCGCCATTAATATACGTTTCTTAATTACTGACTGATACAAAAGGTTTACTAAATAAAACCGTGTATAAAACAGCACATAAATGATTAATTGTTAATTATTTTTTTACATTATATAACAATAATATCTATTACGCTGTACGCACTATATCTTTGGTTAAATAAATATGATATATACCTATATAAATATTTATATTTTTTTAGAATAAGCACCACTATCAAACTATGTACCTACTGATACCATATTAACCACACGACGTTTGAGACTATTTGGTCATCGATAAGTATCGATTACATAAAATATATTTGCAAAAGCGTGTATATCATTGAGCAAAGATCGGCTAGGTTATTTTTTATTCAAATTCATAGTCTAAATATGTTAATTAATGATAAATAAAGCAAAATTTACATCATTGTTCCGTAAGTGACGCATGGCTTAATTGATCAGTCAATAAAGGACATTTTTAGTCTGTGGCGTCAGTTCTACGCTTTGTTAAAAAATTATAAATTAATTTTAATAAAAATTAAAACAGACTCCACAACGCACTAAAAAGTATTAAATAATAATATTTTTTATTTGGCCCTGTAATTGTAATAATTAAATGTATAAAGTGCCTAACGTTTTAATTTGCTACAAATTCTGTTTATTTAGCACCCGGAACCGTTGTCTATGGAGTATGGACTGTCAAAACTCTTCGAAATCAATAACCTCCTTATATTTTTTGAAGTTTTTTTTATTTATGGCCTGGTAACCGAGACCTTTAAGCCAAGTCTTATTTACGGGCACTAAATTTCACTTTTCTTTTTATCCATGTAATATCACATGTTATTCTAACGTTACACTTGTTTTCGTAAATCATCTCCACGGTAATTTTTATGTTTTTTTTAGGTATAAAAACGAACTACAGCCAATAATCTAATTTCTACTACTGTACAATATTGTGACAGAATATAAACAGACACAGATAGTTTAGAAGGTTATGGAGCGTATATATTAGATCGCTGGTCAAAACTCTTAATGGTCATATATCATAACCATATATGGAAAGTCGATGTCACTGACCCAGTGAATCACATATTTTTATTACAATACACTTACGTAATGTCTTATATATATATTTTACGTTTTATGGCGACCTTACACAGATTTTTTTTTTAAAAAGACAATTCACACAAAATGACCTAGTCCCATGCTAAGTTGGTGAAGTGTTATGGGTACTAGGCAACGGATATACATACATATTATAGATAGATGGACATATAAATGCATATTTAAACACCCAAGACCTAAGCACAACACCAAATGCTCATCACATCGATGTTCGTCTCAGCCGGGGATCGAACCCGGGACCCATGGATTCGCAGTCAGGGGTACTAACCACTAGACCAATGAGTCGCCACATATAACATAGCTGCAACGTTTCATAAGTTTAGTACGGAAATTCTTTTACTGCATCTCAGACTCGGGCCTAAAAAACCGAATCTAGTTTAGTTTCAAGAGCTGTCAAAACATTTTTTCTATGTGAAGTTTGACATATTTGACAGTCAGACAGATTGTCTATATGCAAATAGGTAACTGTAGTCGCCTATTTGCATATAGACAATCTTCAGTCGTGATCAAATATATTGGCCAGTAGATTTATTCATTTAAATTTAAGAAATTGACGGCACGATGGAACAAAATCTAAAAAACAGCGAACATAACTTTTAAACCGAACTTTTTTGTATCGATCCTAGAATTACAAACGGAAATATTTTTAATGTGGTCCGTTTTTTAACTTTCATAAATAGAACTTAATTAACTTGAAACTATATTAAGTGATGTCAATTCTATATTTTTATTAAATCCACAAAAAATATTATAGGAATTTCGCTTCGCTCGGCCTCGCAAGGTTTCTCTTTTAATTCTTCAATATTCCAATACGAACTATAATGAAAATGTATGTAATTAAATCGCTTTTCGAATAGTTAACAAACAAACATCTAATTAGATATCATTAATTAGCTATAAATAGATGCAAATTGAACACGTAAATATACGATTATGCGCAAACCAATGTCTAACCTACATTTGCAAACAACGCAGCAAAGTTATTTATATGCAATCGCATAATGAGCATTGCAAGTACCAAGTATTGTTTACCTTCACGGTTAGACTTCTGGACTGATTTCGTGTATCTTACAAGGACAAACGTCAAAGTATCTATACTAATATTATGAAGAAGAAAGAATTGCAATTAAAAAAATATTTCCAAAATGTAATACAGGGCGCTAATTGTATTTAAATATATCCTTTTCGTCTAACAGGACACACATTTTAGTATTATTTAGGTACATCGCTGACAATATTTTTTAGGTCTGTGCCTCAGATTTCTGTATCTGTTTCGTGATCATATGTTTCTTATTATTGGCAAGTTGTTGATCTTTGAATGCCGATTTGAACGCATGTCGGTTATCGGTTTTTTCCTTCACCTTACGAGCGACTGTTAAAATTTATAGAATATATAGCTCAACTATAAACAAATGAATGCCTTCGCTTACAGTGAGTGGCAATCACGCGCAGGCGCGGAAGTGGTCCGGCGCCGCGTGACCACGTGACTTCCGCTTGCTACCAACATGTACTACAAGGCTTCCTATGAAGCCATAACATCATTTTCAAAGGGAATAGTTAAGATCAGTGATACCACTAAGCTATGGTGGCTAAATATTTATTACTATATGACGTGACCATTGAATTACGATTTTATAATATTTAAACTTCTCATAGTATTATATTGTCATAAATAATCTTTAATTAAGGTTTAAAGAACTTACTTACCACAAAGACATGCAATTGTCTCCTCCGCGATTACAATTTACATAAATAAATATCAAGTAATTTAAATAATAAATGATAACATTATTTTTATTTAAATTAAAAATTGAATTATTTTAATAAAAATAATTTACTTCACAAGGAGTAGACAATTATTGTGTCTTTGTGGTAATTAAGTTCTTTAAACCTTTAACCTTAATTAAAGATTATATATTATCAATGTATTGTTGATTTAAATGTATATTTTTAGATTTATATATATATATATATATATTTATATACATATATATATATATAAATATATCTAATATATATATATAACGCCAACGTTATATATACGCCTTTGCAGGTGGCGTATGCCATGAGGGTTTAATTACAAAGTCTTTACGGGGATTTAGAGTTAGTGTTGTTTTTTCTACAAACGTAAAATAAAATTTTTGAAAAGATTTTTATCTTGTTACGCCAAAGAAGTACACACACTTTTTTTCAAATAATTTTTAAATACCTAATAAATTAATACTAATTTAATATGTCTAATTAAACTAAATTTAATATTTGATAATACACATTGCGTAATGGTTCGTCTCAACATTCGGTAAGTATTGCAACACCACGGTGACCTTTTCATTATAAAAATATTTGCAATTTCGGATTTTAACACACTGACACCGATTTAGGCGGAAGGTGTTTGTTTGCGTAAGCAATAAATGGCACCTTCTTTGAATTTAAGTATCTACCTAGCTGACCGCGCTTTCTTATGTTATGCGGCACTAATAAGCGAGATATTTTTACGCAAAACGTCGGATTTTGACTCATTAACGCAATACGCAATTGTAACTCATTAATTTATTTACGGCGTAAATGCCAAACAATAATTAGAGACTAACTTACATACAACCTTCAACTACTTACAATATTTTTTCTACTTTAAAAATAAAAACAATTTATATTCATTTTTCAGTCTTCCCAGCCTTTCAGGTGCAGATCTGTGGAAACTGTTATAAGCGAAATCGGTGACTGCTGGCGGAGTAAAATTCCTGAGCTTGATATTATATTTAATTATATTATATGAAGAAAATAATAGTCAGTTAAAAGCAAATATACAAAAACAAAATTAATATTTTTAATATTATTTCAAACACAAACTTCATATTAAGGTTGAGCTTGCTATATAATCAAGCTAAGTTAATTCTATTAACTTGTTAAATATTTAATTTTCTGTAAATAAATATGTACTTAAGTCTCCAAACTTCTTTACCAAACCTCGCAGATCAGATTAAATATATTTTTGGTAATTGGTTTAAGCTATATTGCTGTGTACTTTATCTTAATCAAATAAAAAGTCATAAGATAGTATGACATACACACTTCAACGCCTGCTTTCAATAAAATACCAAAATCGAGTTCACTTTCTCTCTCCTTCAGAATGCAAGTGAAATTATTTCCTTGTTGTTATTTTGTGTACGTTTGGCGAAACTAAACGATTTGGTTTGCAGATCTCGGAGATCTGAGACGTGACAGAAATATTCATCGTTTGTTAACATTTCCCAGAACATTAGGACATACAACGCCTACCAACCTTCTGAGAAAAACAGACTGTAAATAGAAAAATACTGAAGCTGAAATATCTCATCGTTTGAGATATTGTTTTTCTATCGAGTATCTTCCAACAAGGTTCGACAGTGATATTTAAAAAGTTTTCGTATTAATAAATTGGCTATTATGAAAATAAATCCTTCAAATTTCGAATTCTAATTTTAAATTAATAACAACCATACACCCACCACGTCTGCCATTTGCACTCCATATTTACAAGTTTTATATTTGAATATAGAATGGCAACGTCCCAGTATAGAGACCAATCTATATTTAGGTATAAAAATGAAACCCGTTTTCCGTTGTCACGACATAACATGAAAACGGCTTGACCGATTTGTCTGATTTTTTTTAATAATATACCTTGAAGTACGAGGATGGTTCTTACGGAGAAAAATTAAAAAAAAATGAGTGAAAAAGTCTAAAAACAACACTTTTCTATATTCCCATAATATTCGTAATAATACTTAAAAGTCAATTTAAACTTTAATACCACAGCATAAAGTTCAAGTGTTACTGGAGGGGTTCCGCGAAGGTAAATTTTTATTTTTTTGACATAATGTATTTGTTGTCTTATCAATTTTCTTTTTTTTATCTTACTAGCAAGACCGGTGTCCCGAATAGCAGACTAAGTATTTTAAACAAATAAAGAATCGACTGTTAGGCGGTACGATGTTCGCCAGGCCAGCTAGTAGAATATATATATATTTCGTTTGAATATAGACAGAAGTACCTATAGGAAGCGTTAGATAGAAGGTAAATGAACGAGATGGAATATTACATGCCATTTTAATTAGTCATAGTAAATTGCGTTAATAATATTGGATATATGCGAGCTTTTCCTTATACTCTGGGTTATCAGTAACCAATAAGCCCGTATATTTATTGATGTATCCAATAATATAAAATAAAGAGTGACGGCCACGTTAGTTTGCTATTTTGCTATCTCAAAACTACCAAATGGATTATGTATGGTTATCAATATAAACAGTGTGATTTCTGAGAAAGGTTTAGATGTACAATCCGTTATGGTTTTATGTAATATAACTATTATTGTTGAAGAGATCGCAAAAAAATCGACAAATTACACGATATTCACGCGGGTGCTAAAAAAAATAAAACAAAAATAGTACCGAAATTGTTAATAACTTCATCACAATAATTCCAATAGAAAAGCAGGTAAAAAAATCCACTTTTGAATTCGTATATAAGGTCAGTTATGAATTACGAATTATTAGTGCGTGACAAATGTTACGCAAAAAAATCAACCGCCTTTTTTTAAACCAAGTTATGAAAAACTCGTGACAAAATTTTAATTTAAAAATGCACTTACTCGACTAAGTTTATTACAACTTTATTTTGAATTTAGAATGATTACACTGACGTCAAACGTACCTCTGAGAAATGGTCATTTAGAAAGAGTTTCGTTCTGTTGATAGTTTTTAAGATTCTTAGCAGAATGTTTTACGTTCTGTAATTGAACTCAAATCCAAATGTAAGCCTAGAATAATTTTCATACATTTTGTATGAAGTAAACAAGTTTTGGTACATTTAATTGCGTATATTATAATTAATACAAGTCCATATAAAGTATACTATTAACTATTTAATTACCTATAAGCGTTTGAAGTTTTTCTTACAGAAAGCGAAGTTTTAACCCTAACAAAAATCCAATTAAATCGGAAACAAATGTTCACGAATTACGAAACCGCGCGCCATTTAAGCTGCTATTAAAATTAACCTCTTGACATTTGTAGTAACCCTGCACCGAGCAATTTGTGTAATTAGCCATTGCGGGAACCTGACTCACGTCCTTCTGACAATGTTTTTGTCATAATTGCCACTACTCATCTCCCCCTACTCATTGAATCAAAGAATCTGACGAGCCATGTGATACATGTATCTTATGTTCCATAATAAACATGTGTAAAAATAGTATATAAATCTATATACAGTACTATATACTGTTTAATTAAGAGACTGCTGCAGTTTTTATCCAGAGATGCATTGTTCTGTTATACGTTATTAAAGGATTAATTTGTCTCTTTTGTTTATATTATGCTTAAAAAGATAAGCTCAGGAAAAAAGATACAAAAATGTATCTTTTTCCAATCAAATTAAAGTTATGATACGTGAATCATAGAAAATAAGGTATTTATAGTATAAGGTATATTTGTATGACAACATCGAAGGGCTAGTTATATTTGGTCGTAAAAACCGATAGTCGTAACAGCCGATGACATTGTTATTAATTACCTAATACAATATAATTCAGCCGGGATCTTTGATTTTGGTCAATATAACCGGTATGTTGTTCTAAACGATGTCGTCGTAAACAGTTTTGACTGTATGTGGTATATATAAAAAAACAATCACTTTAATCAATGAGCCCAAGTAAGTTTTAAGTTGCGGTCAGAAGCAACACTAATTTTCAGTGGGCCCATACTATCTTGGATTGACAGCTTCATACACTGAATGAAACTTTTTTTTAAATCAATGAATATATTATAAAATATGCGTGGGATAGTTCATTTATACCATCAAACTGCTATATGAATAAATAACGAAGCAAAAGTGTAATATAATAAATTTCGAGTGATTGGCTGAATACACTGCATGCAAAAATCCTGTATCACGGAATTGTTCCTCTTTATAAGTTCTGAAAACGTAGCAAAATGTATGATGCTGGAAACTCGGGGACTGCCGCGGTAAAGCTATTGCATAATTTTTTTTTTCAACTTATGCAATTATAATTATATATTTATACAGTATTTATTTTCTTTGATATTTATTCAAGTTTTTTCTTTGATAAATTAATTCAATCTACCACTCAACCAGACTCAGACTCGCCTATAATAGTCTGTCTCACTCTAACGCGCACCGGCTGCACCGATCTCGTCAGAGAGATGTGAATAAGCGGTATGCGTTCTGTCCCGCTCTAACGCGCAAGGTTTTTTTTCGTTACGGAATTTCTGGATTCGGTCTCCACGCTCGAGGCCCGCGATAGAAGCTATGCAATAGCTTAAAAACTTCGTTCAATAATAAAACAATTTTATTCTCGGCGTTATGTTTACAGCAACAGTGATCATCGAGAGAGAATATGTGTTGATGACAGAGACTAATATGTTGACAGAGGAGTTGATGTTTGCCTTTTACAAAATTCTGAGACGAGACGGCGCGAAATAGAAATTACCCGTAATATTAAATTACCCGTATGTCAAGCTAATAGGTTTTAGACACATCGCACGCCACGCTTTATAAATTTTAGCGATGTATTGCTCGCGTAAATTAAAAAAATAATTATACACGAATTAATTATACGATTAACAGCTGTATCCTCCCAGGATAGTAGCTAAAAATCATTAGAATTGTTAACGTGGCAGTGACACGCAGTCGAGCACTCTCTTAAGCATATTATTTTACATATTTTAGCATATATGTATACTATGTGTATATGAAGTTAGAAATTCAAAACCAGTCCTCGCATATTATGATAGTTTATTCGTGCAATCTTTCGTAATATTCTTCGCCTTTTTTTGGGTTTTCGTCATCTTTTAGCGTATCTATATATAACTATATAAACATATATGTAATTTTGTTAAGAACCTTTAAACCTTAACAATTTAAGGAGTTCTTTCAACTTCCCAAAATAAAATAAAATTACCAACGAATGTTGCAGCGCAGGACTAAACTCGAAAAACAGGCTTCAAAATCTAATTCTTAAAACGGGTTGCCGTAAATAATCGTTGTGTGCAGAATTTATTGCTATGTACTGTGTGGATATTGAGTATATCGAAGTAATTAACGAAAATATTTTATTTTTGGAATTCTTTCGTATCCTAATAATATAACGTCTGTGAAAAACTATTGAGAAAATTCTAGCAACCTGGAATGGTGGCACATTTGTTCGTATCCTACCTACTAGAACTCGACAGACACCTTCAGATAGCCAAGAGCAGTAACAGCTGCTCTACAATCTGATCCTACTCATAGTATGTTGACTCAGATCTCTCATACCGTACTACTATTTGTTATATATACAATATTTGAAACATTTATCTGATTTTCCAAAAATCTAATTACAAACGGTATCATTTATTATGGAATAAAACTGGGCCTTATGCTTACAGATTATAAAGTTATATATTATTATATGTAGTTCATAAAATGAATAGATCATTTTAGTTCAGTTTTCCAAATTTCGTCACATTATACAGATTTCAGAAACCAGTTTTTTATATCCGACGAGAAAATCCAGTTGCAGATCTGCCCTTTAAAAGTAGCATGAGTTTGTGGATCTCGATCCACACCTGAGTCTCTGCTATTGAGAGACTGGGTGAACAATACCCACTAAAACCACTTCGGGTAGTTTCTATAAGGCTGCCTTAGAGACTCCAGGGTCGCTCTCACATTCTCCCGGAGTCTTAACGGCATTACTGTTACATTCACAACCTCCGGTACAGTATACACTACATAGGGGGTAGGAGATGGATATATTTTCTCCTATTTACTTTTTCTGTAAGGTCTTTTAACCAGAGAATGCATCTTACAGGGCTCCCGATCTTGTTCTGCTGTCTGTTTGTCATTACTTGCTTACAGAAGGATACCACTGTGTGATACCTCTTAACTGCCATCCATATTTTGGATAACAAGGCAGAGCTAGGTTGTGACCCATCACAGAACAAAGAATATGAAGTATGTACAGAAAACTTCTGTACATACACAATTTAATAATACAGTTTGACCAACCGGAAATCGTATACGTATACATTCTATGACATTTTAAGACCTATGTCTAACGAAAAAGATTGAAATATTTTAATAATTATTTTATAAACCAAGTGATTGAGTTCGTTGATTTAATAAAAAATATATTAATTGAGGTTCGAGAAGTTCTCAAGTCGTTGACCTGCAATTTAAGTATGTATATGTTGAATTTAAATAAAAAATATATCTTTGCACTGTAAGGTATAAACATTTCTTTGTATCAAAATGTTGCGAAATTCATAACAAGGCTACCACTTTCATATTCATAAAATACACGTTTGTTTTTATCAAAATAAACTTTATCCTTAAACATTACGTAACATAACTTCGAAATTAGAGTAATTTTAAGACTCGAAACATTATGAAGCGTTATTGCCACAGATGTGGTTCTTGGCAAGATATTTTATAGGAGCATCTACACACGAAATGCTGAAAAACGACTAAGAAACGTGCCAAAATATGGGACTTATTGGTTAAATGAAAGGTTGATTAAAACCTGCACGGGGTACACACTGTGTATCGCGTGCGCCTCTCTTCATGAGGGTATCGACAGATTGTTGGGAAATATATTTCGTTGTCAATTTTGAAAAAAAAATGTATTGTAAGTATTTCATTGTAAATTTTCAATTATACACAATTTTAAAGGATATTATCAGCATATTTTTTATTATGCGAAATATTAACGAATTAATGCAAAAACTAAGGATATAATAACGAAATATATAATATGTCAAAATAATATAAATATAATATGTAAAATAGACATAAAAAAATCTGTTTACCAGCGAGTAGTGCATCAGTTTTAGTATTTTTCTAATGTACGTAAAGTTTCTAACTGTGAACTAATATTGCAGTTTAGGGATAGTTAACACAATTTTTAACGCTTACTAATGCATATTAGTTAAAGTAATCGTTTATCTTAGGTAAAGGCAATTAGAATTAACATTTCAGTTTAACGTTTTGCAATTATAAATTAAGTTTTTTATGGAAGATCTGGGAACACAGTTATTTTTAAATTAAAAACTTAAAATCTCACACATTGTAATGCATGGTTATAATGAATTAACACGTTTCTGCATTTAAACGATAACATGTAAGTGTGAAAGAACACTCCAAAAAAATTGTTTGTACACGTGAAACAATCCTTGTCCAAATCCAAATGTACTAGACATTTAAAACGCCTTAAAACAGAATTAATATGAAGTGCCAGAGCATTGTTCGAGAGACGTGCGACGGTCACGGTCGACCGCTCACATCGTGTGAAGATGACACTGTACCGCTATATGGAAGATCTTGAAATTCAGGAGAAAATCTTTCAAAACCCATTCGCGACAAAGAAAAATTAATAATGTATGAAATTGATATAAGGTTGACTAACATTCGTTATCGCTAGTTCATTCAAACTTGAAATAATTATATGGAGAATAGCATATTGTTATTATAATATAAGGTAGGTATACTATCGATATTATTTTACAGAACGTTTTGTAATGATTTTAATAAATAAAACCACAAATGACTTCAATGACCTTAATGATTTGTCCTTATCACTGGAATTAAAATTTCATAGCGTGACCAAACAATCTAGGCTAACATGCGTGAATTCAATAATGTACTTTTTAAGATGTTGTTTTTAAAATGCAAATCTTTCTAGATTTGCATTTTAAAAATCAGCATAATTTCTAGATTTAAATGCATAAATGTGAAATTATGTGCAAAGCGATATGTTTACCTCAATTTTAATTTGTACAGCAGATTTCCTTAAATTCATAAATCTTAAATGTGTATACATAATCTTAATATCATATTTAAAATTTTCGAAAGAACGACTGTGGACTCTCTCTCGGTGAGGGTCTTCCCCGAGAGATACGACCTCCAACTGTTCAAAATTCGAGTGTACCCTCAAAGGCCGGCAACGCACCCACTAAAAATGGGTGTGTATGGGCTGCGATGACTGCCCTTTTTGGCTGTCCCGCAGGCTTTTTGCCCCCCTATTATATAAAAAAGACATGATATGAATTATACTCAATACTCACTAGGGGCTGATAATTTAAGAATGACACAACATGGCGTTCAAGACAGCAAATGAGAATATTTTAGGCAAGTATGATGAAGGCAAACCCCTGTTTTTATATTAATAAAACGTTAGATGAAAAAACCGCACGTTCGACAAATCGATGTACCTATAACGTAACTTTTCACGCGTGTCCAGCAATCCCCATTTCTCCTTTCGTCACTTACGTTTACTTATAATAAAGGCCAGCCTTGCGATTCTGTAACTCACTTTTCGAACTCACACAGCGGTGTTCGCATCGGCGGTCGCTCTCAAATCAGTCGTGAAGCAGTCATTTTATGATTTGGCATTCTGAAAAGGTGGGAGCTTGTAGTTTATTGTTTATCGCAAGGCTGTATTCACTTCGATTAGTGATTAGTGCAGGTGTGTAGTGCAAGTAGTGACCAATTCTTGTTTAGTGGATCTGTTAAGTAAATTCAGTTGTCGATCAGCAAGTTTGGACGAACATCGAAAAGCGCGCTTGCAATTGGAAGGAGTATTCAAAGAAGTATTAAACGCGGTTCAATCTGAAACCGAAGAAGTTTTGGAAGCTGAACTTGCAAGAAGCCATTCATGGCGCAAGCTACCAACTCCACGACGATTGACCGAAGAGTACTGTTGTCTGTCCAGACGTGTTTTGGCAGGCAACCTGCGATTGAGGGGGAAGGGAGGACGCACGCGACGTCACTACTCGCAGTTCACTCGGAAAAAAATAGAACACGCTTCTAATCACTTTAACTACGCAGAGTGCAGACATCTAATCACCTGTAGGTACTAATCAGTCGCTGTCCACACTTGTTTTCTCAGAATCACTAATCACTAATCAAAGTGAATACAGACCTTAAGAGATATCTAAGTAGAGAATTTACGATACACTGTAAAGTTTTTTATCATTCGCTATGTGGATTGCGGACGCCCTTTAATTTATTTAAATGCATTTAGAAATGTACGCCGAATGAATCCTACTATAACAGATAAGCGAGGTATAGCCATTCATGATAAACAAAACATTCGCATTTAATGCTAATGTCATTATATGTAAAGTGATTTGGCGAATGCCTCCCGTTAGGGTAACGGGATCAGATTCCTTTAGTCCAGCGAGTTGTATTATTACTTAAAGGGCACAGATAACTAGGCTACACCTTACATTCTTCGTTTTACTGAGAAAATATCTACGATAATTATTTTGCACGTAAAATTTCTTTAACGGATGTAAACGGGATTTAATTACGTATACATAACGCGACGTGCTAAGCGAGTTTTTAATTAATTCGAGTATATACAAATAAAGTAAAATATCGTTACGAGCTTGGAGATCGGATAGAACGCGCCTCTTTAAGGGTTATTATATAGAATTTGTTTACACTAAAAAGCCGCAAACTACGCGCAGAAACACACTAATTATTATTAAAGCTTTAGTTATTAATCCATACAACAATTGGTTAGTTTGTTGTTGGTTAGTAGTAAAAAAATTTTAAAAAAATTTTAAATAACTCTCTACATAGTAACTTATCATTTAATAAAATCAAATACACCACTACACGCAATACTCGTCGAGCGAGTTTGCTTATCTTGCCAAAGCCGCGCACAAATTATTTAAAGAGATCTATTAGGTATGAGGGTGTGCAATTGTTTAATCGGTTGCCGTCTAAGCTTCGTAACATTAGCGTGATTGATCAGTTCAAAAGGGCATTAAAGACACACATCAGAATGGGCCCATTAGACTAGAATTGGGCTAGCTGATGGCGACGTGTATCTCGTTCGTATATATACTTAATATTAAATTTCTCATGTAAATAAAAAAATATTTTTTGTAATGAGAAATAAAGTTCTTTAAACATTAGTTTACATTTCTTAATATTAGTACTAGTTGTGTTGTAAAAGTTTTAAAATTTTTAAGTTTAATAAATATTATAAAAAAGGTGCGGGCGTACAAAGTACACACGTCAGAAGTGAACCTTCTTTGGTAAACTAATTTTTATTTTTTTATTTCTTCGATAATAAAAACACGTGGCATTTGAATTTACAATTCGTCATTTGAGATTTCAATAAATTATTTTGCATAAAATATAAAATACCAATATTTCATAAATTCTCTTTACGAAATTTTAATTTTAAAAATAGAATTTCTATAAGGTCACCCTTCTCACTCTCTCTCAATCGCTCTCTCCCTTTTCTTCGACAAAAACGATGCACATCGTCGTGACGTTTTTTAAAAATTTTACCCTCATGCGCCTAAAGAAGTTTCACTTCAATTATTTTCAATAAGTCACCAAGATAAATTCATCGTTATTATAAAACCAAACTTACTTAAAACTACTTTCCGCTGATATAACAAGACAAGCCAACATATAATTTAGATTTCACATGTTGCCTTTTTTATGTAGTAGAAGTTATGTAATATACAGTAGTTTTGCGCTTCTTGCACTTACCTTATTTATTTTTCCTTAATGTCTGCCTGATTGAGATCACTCGAGAGCCATAAGGTTCATTTAATTATAATTTTTACTTTGCATACATATTTATATAGTCGAAAATCTCGTAAAATAATTTTTAATATTGCAAACGAATTATGCGTTACTATCGTATGTAAATCAGACAAAGAAAATTGCTTTAAAAATTTTATAACGATGTAACGTTTATGAGATTGAACGGAGACCGAGGTTATCGTGTACTTTAGACGTAGTGGAAAAATTTTATAGTTTTCAACGAACATTATGGGAATCGTTGTTTTTACATTGAATTAGGAACGTTTTATTTTTGTCTGGGAGTATAAACATTTACTCATGTACTCATGTACATGTACATAGAGACTAGTTTCGTTTAATTTATTTAAAGAAAAACAAAAGCATATTAGCACTTTTTAGTAAAAAAAATACTGTTATATTGTAATGTATGGCAAAATTTCTCAATAAATTTCAAGTATTTACAACATAACCTATTCTTTTATACCTACTTAAAAACTAAAACAGGAGGCCAATTCGACACTTTTCTGGGATTGATTGTGATTCATTATATACCTGGTTTGTTTATTTGGTAAAAAATTGATCTCAGGAAGAAAAATATCTTTGTGATATATTTATTGATTTATCAGGAAACAAACAGATACACTTAAATAGAAACAGAAGACAAAAAAAGTTATTGGATGTATCCTACAGTTCTACTACTTTTCTTGGCGGATAAAATTGGTACTACCGTGGCCATTTTGAAATGATTGTGTTTATTTTCTGTAATTTCTTGGTGCGTACAATAAATAATTCTACTATCTAAACATCTAATAAAACTCCAACTAAAACGTATTTATTTTTATTCCTTGCATACAATGGCAAAGTTTTAATTATCGATCGGTTCTAATTGCTAGGTATCTTAAAAGATATTAAATTAATAGTACAGGTAACAATACCAATCATATCCTAAGTTTGTGTCACATTTAGAAATAGAACTGTATTTTCTAGATACTAGTATAAATTGTTTTATTAAGATATATCAATAAATTATTAAGTTGACTGCATGACTTCTAATTATTTCCCTTATGATGGTAAATTTTTATTTACTGGCAATACTAATATCCATGACAGCGACGCTCTTACCGGCCAAGAAAAGTATGTGGCACTGTAGTACAAATCAAAGACTAAAACTTTAGTCTATAAAACATTTACAACAGATTAAGGTCTTACCCCACAGATAACATAATACAAAGACCTAAAATATAAATAAAACTATATTTTGATTTGATAGTTTTTTTGTATAATCACTATTATTTTCCTATTAAATGGTTGAAGTTAGTTATTCATTTAGCAACCTTAACCTTATATTCTCATTAAGTTTTAATTATAATATTATTACATCGTTAGCATTGAAAGGGTCGTTAAATTAATATTACACAAATTATTTTGTTATTTTATACTCTACGCCGCTACTTGAGTTTATGTTTTTTGTTGCTATTCAATTAACATTTTTTTGAAGTCACGTAACCACATAAGGCACAGCCCTCGTCAGTTTCGCTGATATTTTATGGCAGATGATCCGAACCAATTCGATTTAGGGTCCTTCCACCAACCTACCAATTCTTAAAACGCCGCACTCGCGAGCTCTCTGGCATTGACAATGCCCATGGGCTGTATCACTTAACAATTACATGGAGGAGGTGATTAGTTTTAAGGATCTTCTATAATGTGAGGGAGTTTCATAATTTTGGAGACACCAACATAGAATATGACATAATTAATAATTTAATTGCATTTAATTATAAGTAGACATATTATATATGAAAGCTAGGTTGATATTTCTGATTGTGCGTTTTTTTTTAATTTCTCCATAATGTATATTTAGACAAATAAAGATGATTTATTTACCAAGCTTGTTTCCGCTTTTCGCTGTAAGTTGAATCAAATTCTTTTAATGATTATTGAACATACAAATATATTTAATAAACATTTCTTTACACAATGTCATATTATATATAATGCACTATAACGTTAATATGATATCCCAAGCAATAACCACTTGTTTATACACTTTACACAGAAAACACTAAATAAATATGGACGAAAAATGTTTTTTTAACTATATACGCATAGTATTATATCGTACATTAAATGTATATAATTAACTTTAAAAAGCACTACCACGGTTGCGGGATACGTATTAAGTTTCGCTGTCAAAATTGGTTTCAAATTACAGTGAAAGTATGAGCCTGTTCTTGGATCAATTTTGTCGGTAATTCAATCTTTGGTCTGTGTTCTAACAGTTCATACGCTTACTGATTAATAATATAGATAGATGATAGATAGATAGATAGATGTAATAGGTTCTGAGCTATCGATTAACCAAAACAACTAGAAGTTCTACAACCCTTGGCCTTAGATATCTGTATCTGATTCATTGACCACCCAATTGAAACAAATGATTTTAGTTTCAATTGGGTGATCCTTCTGTGCTTAACAACGCCGTAGACTTGGGCCTAAGGCATGCCGGTTTCCTCACATAGTTTTTCTTCACCGTGCGAGCGATATATAGAAGTGCATTAGTGCACAGCCGGGGATCAACTAGAGTACTCTTTTGTCTCTGTGGCAAATTGGGTTTACGATCATTAAATCAATCTAGACCTATTTAGTCTTTATGAATTTATGTAGAACTTCTCCTAACTCGTGGATTCGAAAGATACAAACTAATAATTCATTTTCAGTTCTCAGACCCAACATGTTAATAGGATTAGTGGAACGTAAGGTCTGTCTTTTTTCATGCATGATTCTAGTGTTTTACATCGAATCTTTAAGAAACACTTGTCTTTATTAAGACAGCACTATATATTTTTCTAAACATTGAAATCAAAATTTTTCTATATTTCCGAAGCGCTCGATCCTACCACTGTTATATCTTTAAGATAATAAAAACTAATTTAACTAATGGCCTAAGCAAATTAATCTTAACTAAATAATAAATAATGAATCAATAAAAATAAGTTTTCTATAATGTATCTTAGTTCAAAGTATGTTTTATAAAATTCATCAGCTTTTGCTTTTGATAGCATGCGGAATTCACCTATAGTTTATACATATTATGTTATAATTGTAACAGGCTAAACCAGTAACAAAATGTCACTAAAACCACCTGAATGTTTTATAAAGTCAAAATCATTTATTCATTTACGTAACACAATGTACACTTATGAACTGGCAATAAACTCTCCGCCACTCTTTTTAATCGTCAAGTTTTTTGTTTTATACAATATTATAAGGAGCTGCAACCATTACACCATAATATACGTTTATGTATATTATTAATATGAATGCAAAAAAATCGCGAGAAAAGCATGCAATTTATTATAAATTTACTTACTGATATAATAGACGAAAAATTCAACGAGTTAATTCAGAAAACCTTGGAATGTTCAAAATTATGTAACAACAAAAACGTTTTAAAATGAAAAACCATTGATAAATTACTATGACCGAAAAACGTCTTCACAATTTGGCGGGAAGCAATTAACAGAATATATAATTTTTTTAAATTACTAAAAAATTAGAAATATTTGAAGAGTATGCTACACTATATTATGGAGTGTAGGACTTTGATTTTCTTATTTGGTCATTACGTCAACAGTAATTATTTACTTTTTTACATACATTACCCACACATTGTGTATGCTTGAAAACGAAATGCATTTTCGAAGATTCCTACGAAAAATTAATACGTTTATTTACGATTATTTTTGCTTACTCTAGCTGACAAGAGGAAGGGGGGGGGGGGTTTAAATTAAATTACGTAATACTTGAACGGCCCCTGTCCCGAAAGGTGATCGAGTACGATGTCTCTGTGCAGTATAAATGGAGCATACAAAAAGGACTATTAGATAAACTTTATTGGTTAACAGCACATTCACATATCCTTTTAGGTATATGAATGTGCTGTTTAGAATATATTTATTTAGAATCGCACATTAACCACTAAAACTGAAATGTTCATAGCAATATTTTCCTTATGTCGCTTCAATACAAGGTTATTTCCCCTATTTGTGTGTAAAATGTGACCAGGTTTTTAAACAGATTACTTATAGATTAAAAACACAACTGCTGAATAATTTATTTATTTTATTTTTATATATATCAATTTAATTAGAATGTGAGAAACTTCGTGAACGTGCAGTATGGTAATTCTGCAAGGTTAGCAGAGTTGATTAACCTGGCGCTTGCGAAAATGTGTGGGCGAATTATTACATATTGCGTGCTTGTATGTATGTCGGCATGCGAGGCTATCTGATGGACCGTTTTACATTAGTACTGGATAAAACGCGAAACAAGTAAAAACACTTCAAATTCCATATTGAACTAGCATTTGTTTTGCTCCATATCAAACAATACATGATGATAATTTGCACAACACATGAGGCCGCTTAACACCGAATGGTTAGTTGACATACATCCATAACTGTGTTATACTATTATTTTATTGTATTTTTGGTGTGAACGTGTTTAATATTGTAATAAAATATTATTAGAATATGTTTAGTTTAATCAAATAACCTTGAAAACCACTATCAGTGAACATGTCCCTCAGTCTTTTAAATGTCATCTCACGTCGGCATCTGACACTTGACACACTGACTATTGTTTGGCGTTTTGTAATGGAATGCGCTGTGCATACAGATTATAGCTCAGTTGTAATGGAGTTTATAGTTTAACTGCCTGCAACTTCGTCATGAAATATGGACGTATTTTTTCAAGGTTGTATGAAAATACATTAATATAGCTTTATTAGTTTATAAGAGGTTTCAAAATTAGACTTATATATTATAAAACTAATGTAAAAAAGGTGAAAATTAATTTACCAATCACGAGTCACGAGTCTAAAGCTAAATATTAAAAAGGAATGACTCTTTTGTGGTAGTCGGATTTGCAAAGTAAGTCGGAGAAAAAACGAAGGAAGCCTTAACGATGAGAGCTTTCGAGAGAGAGGTTGTAGAGTTTGATAATGCTTACCTAGAAGTCAGCGACAGCATTTGTCTAAGAGCTGATTTACACAGGGTCAGTAACTGACTACAAATTCGAGGCAAGTCAGTGCTGACCCGAAAAAAACCGTGTAAACTGATTTGAAGTCAGTACAGTGGCTTGAAGTCAGCGCTGACTTGAATATTCGGACACGAATATTTTAAAGTCAGTTGGCGCCCCCCGCCACCCGCGCACCCCCGCGCCAGCCAAATAAACCCCGTGTAAACAGACATGAGACAAGTCAGTGCGTGGTTAGTCACTGCCGCTGCGTTGTTTAGTGACCACGTTTTTTTCGCTGGCGATAAAAATGAAGTTTAGCCAAGACGAAAAAATAAAATTGGTGCAATTATATGGCCAGTTTGTACTCCGTAGGATCTTCAAATCGCAATTGCTTCAGCAACAAAGCAGAGCCACCAGTTTCGTTTCTATTGTCAATCCATTTTCTTACCCATTGTCGTTTATTTTTAGTTATCTCATTTTCTACCATTTCTATTAACTCATTCAACAGCAAAATTGATAAATTTTTCAACAAATAATTAAATCGTCGTTTCAGTTGTTTTCGCGAATTCATTTTTCCCACTGACTTCACACACGTGTGTGCTCATCGTGAGAAACGCACCACTTCTACTTACTTCGTGTAAACAGTTAAAGTCGCAGCGCCAAAGTCGGCGCCGCGACTGACTTGTCTACTTACCCTGTGTAAATCAGCCATAATAACTCTTAAATTATATAGCAGAAAAACAGCACATTGCGGTTTTCACTAATATCTAGAACAATTCATGAGGAAGGTTTAAGTATATAATTTTTCAAGGTTTAGGAGGTTCAAAAATTTTAAAAAATGTTATTCAATAACAACAAGTTACATTTTTATCAGATATTGGAGCCCCTGCGGTCTAGGGAGACCTTTACATCATCAGCACTTCCAATTGTTTAATGAAATAGTTACTTAACAATAATTGAAACCAAAATACTATTTTATAAAGAAAAATAGAAAGCTAAGACTTATTTAAGAAGATGCCCGTGCAAAGTCGCTAGTTATATTTCTATAATAACTAGCTTATAAATTATTGCCATAGTAAGTTTATTCGGTCTATTTCCATAAACATCTAAATTTTTTTGATGAAAAGCATAGTTAATTGTGTAGATCTTTTCTTATCGAAGATAACCAACGGTCTTCATAAACGTACTATAAGCCTAAAATTACAATTGAATGTCCTTATCTTGTATCACTTTAAATAAACGTGACATTCTATAATTGTTTAAGACGAGTTTGTTATGAATGATACTGTGAAACTATAACTAAGACATCTCTAACAAATGATAACCTTGAAGATAGGTATGGATTTATTTACCATTGCAGCAATAATGGCTTCAGCGTGCTACTCTCAACCCTGCGGTCGAAGGTTCGATCCCCGTCTGTGCATCAATGTACTACTTTCTTTCTAGAACGGTATAAGAAAACATCGTGAGGAAACCGGCTTGCCTTAGACCCAAAATTCGGTGTGTCAGGAACAGGAGGCGGATCACGTACTTGCCTATAAGATTGACAAATGATCGTGAAACAGATAGAGAAATCTGTGGCCTGGATCTAAAAAGGTTGTAGTGCTACTGTTAATTGCAGCAATATACAATCTCTTAAAGATATAAAAAAAAAAAAATAACCTACTCTTGTGAATTTAGATATGTGGTTTTCCTTAGTGCTTTGGCTTGTAGCTTTAGCTCTCGATTCTCATCCCTGAGGTAGCAGCTTCAAATGGCTGTGCACCAATGGACTTTCTATGTGAGCATTTAACACTCGCTACGGCGAAGGAAAACATCGTGAGGAAGCCGGCTTTTTATAGACCCAAAAATCAACGGCGTGTCATCATGTACGAGACTACTAGTTATTATTTCCTATTTGTATATCAAGGTTTGCGGTGGTTTTAACGTTTTGATGTCAATATTACATTCGTGTTTTAACTAAAAATTACTTAACAAATTTGTATTCAGATTCACGATAAAGTCTAAGATTAGGTACATAATGTTTGAAGCAAAAACCGATACTGCTAGTTTTACTAATTTGAAGTGATTACTTCGCCGAATCTTAAGTGTTTTCATCTTACATGGGAAATCCATCTTCATATGATGATATCATTTAATAACTGTTGATAGAACCATTTGACCTCTATGCCCTAAGAAGTCGGGTTTTATGGGACAGTAGTAAATGTAGTCAGGTGCATGGACACCTTACAACACAAATACAATTAAGTTTGGTTGTGTAGGAAATCAAATGTTCTACAAGAACTTGGTTTCTTTGTACCTGGAGTATATGTGCGGCGAAAAGGCCAAGGTTGTTTGCGATACCAAGGGCTAGAACCAGTTTGTTTTACTGATCCCTGTTAATAAAGTTGGGCCTACTGAATGTCTCCGACGCTATCGACATCTTTATATGTTCGCAGAGTGAGTTCACATTATCATATGTATTTAATATTTGATATATTCTGCTTTTGTTTTCTACATTATTAGGATTCATTTAATCATGCTACATACGTATAAATTGTATTTAAAATTTTCTTAACTTACAAAGTAAATATATTATTATTTTTTTCATTTCGACATTAGCGTATTGGGTTAGAGTAAGGATTGAGTATGTATTTTTATAAATAAATAAGAGTTTTGCAAGTGCGTTGCCGGCCTTTAATTAAGGTTCTGTAATACGTAGAATAACAGCTGGTTTCATAAGGTGATGCGCTGCAAGAACTGTCTTAAAAAGCGCTCTATTGTAGAATGCTAGATGTCAAGGATTAGTTATTTTGTAAGGTCTTATTATTTAACAAAAAATAACATTAAGACGGAAACGTGGAAATTAAATAGCTATTATATTCTTATATTTCTATTTGCGCAAATATCGCACCGTCTGTTAGAGGAATTTTAGGAAATTATTAACATACATAACATGTTTGATATAAGTAAGCTTATTAAACATATTATTCCCTTCGATAACATGAAACATATTCGATCACACTTGAAACAATATTTGAATTGTTTCCGGTGTCGAACCTACACAAATATTTCAAGGCTCTGATATTAATCTTGATCGGTTAAAATATATCTTGTTCTATTGATTATGCATAAAAGGAATGCAAAGATGAATGGACGAAAAAAGCGACAGAATGGCGTCCTCGCTATGACAAAAGAAAACGAGTAAGACAAATCAAAAGTTGATATACGAAAAGCAGCTGGCCCTATTTGGCTCCGTAAAGCTAGATGATCCTAATCCTTGGGATTGATTTGCTCCAGTTCAAACAATTTGTATGACTTACTTGGCGATTAAAAAGAATGGCCGAAAGCTCTCTTGCCAGTTCTTCTTACCCGCTCTACGTCCTTGACTTGCGAAATGGTAGTAAATATAAATTTACAATTAATTTAACTTCTTTTTGACGTCCATAAGTGTTCATAAGTGTACCTATATGAATAAAGATATTTTGAGTTTGAGTTCAGATACCGAGAAGAGTGGAGGACAAGCTGTAAAACAGAAATTATCCGGCTTGCTGATATTTATTAGTGTTTATTTCAATGTTAATTATTTATTCACATTTTTTAGTATAAGTTTTTACAGCAATAAAGGCTATTATTGTTTATTGTTTTTGTAGGAAAGAGTATTTGGACCATAATGACATTACTAAATTAACGTACCAATCACATATTACAGCTCGTATTTATGTTTTTATACTATTTAAAAGTTATAAGGGTTATAGTGGGTCTTTAAAATAAAGCAACAAATAATGTATTAATTAAATTTTTACCGGCTAGGCAGGTAGATGCGGTAGAAGGCAGCGCTTAGCATCAGAGAGCCTAGAGTGGGACGAGTCCTAGCCACCCCTGGGACTGCAGCAAGCAGCAGCAAGATAAGACATAACAATACAATAACAAATTAAAAGTAAGCAAAGTATATATTTTAAGTTTTTAATTATGTAAAAGTATAAACAATAACAAAAATAATAGAACTATTATCATAAATTTTATAATAAATAATGATTAGGAAATATATCATTAATATGATGTCAGTATAAAATATATTTTATCTATAACGTGTGCAAGTGTTGCCATTACACAAATTTATTTATTGATTATATAGATAATTGATTCCCTTTTGTTTTGCGAAAGAAACGACTGGTTAATTAGTCATTTTTCAATTTAATTGTAGCATTTATTTTGTAATTTTTTATTTATAATTAATTTATATTGAGTAAAAGTTAGTGTTTTGTATTGGTAATATCGGGGACGCTCCTATTTTGGTAGGTTTAATTGTGACGAGGTCGACGGCTTGTTTCTGTAGCGATGTTGCATCAATGTGTTGGTACATTATTTATGTTCGCATGATGAGTTACAAAACGAAAATTTCTTAATATAAATATTGATTAAATTAAATAAACTTGTGTTTTATTGTTCAAGAAAATATCAATATTTTATAGCTGAAAAGTAATGACTATTTCTTATAAATAAAAGATACCTTGGCGGGAAAATAAACTAAGTAAGTTTGATCAATACTATTATTTAAATAGTTCATTTAATTGTGTGTTTTATTTTCGCTATGTTACAGCCCAAATTTAATATATCTGAAACATTTAAGAATTTCCATTAAAAAAAAATACTATATGGTTTAAATTGTATCATAATTGTCTGGTATGGCCAAAAATGACACAGGTTTTCCGAAAGCCTATTTTGTGTACCTAGTAATGCAATAGGTACAGTGACCTCATCAATGAAAACATAAACACAATAAAATTAATAAAAAACAAGAAAGTACGATAAAATATTGAAATATTTTCTAACTAAATATGTTCCAATGAACTCTATTACACTTTCATCTCTCTAAAGTGGGATCTAAATACCAATTAAAATATAACCGTGTACTTCTACTCTCTCTTTCCTATTGAGTTCGACAATTTCAACGTTATCGTAAAATACGTATATTACGTCCAATGTTTGCTGAATATCTTACCACCATTTGGTGTCCATTGAAAGTTCAACATCATGGCTCTGTTATTTTTATGATAAACTCACGTCAAAATCGATCATCAGGCGTAAGTAAACACAGAAAAATTGTGATAATTAAACGCGTATATAATATAAGAGTATAAAGAATATTATTTACTATTAAAAGTCAATAAACCATATAATAAAAGATAAATTGTTCTAGCGATAAATGCAAATTATTGGATCATAATTAATTGATGTCAGCTGATATTTAAAAGAAAAATTACATTAAAGGTTAACAATATATCAATTCGGGGTCAGGCGGAAACTCTTCCTGATATTTTCTATATTGGACCTTCGACTCCCGTCAGTTTATTATATTAATTTTTCAACAAGATAACACGTGCCAACTTATAATACAACTTAAGTTAAAAAATAGATTATACTACGTTTTTTGCGAATTGCGTATTGTTTGTTATGTAATTAATACTCCAAAAAGGTCTCTTTATCTTATTTAATATACAGTTATGTAACCAATGTTTCTTACTTTATAAAGATATAAAACCTTTTCAACGAGATATTTTTTAAACTGCCAGTATTGCGCAAGACTACTGGCCGATATGAAACGAAAAAATACCTTCATTTTAATATGACCAAAGAGTAATGTTATCCAGTGTTACCTAAACCTCAAGAAGGTTTTTTGTTTGTGTAAGTACCTACTTGCTTAACAGATGTTTTTAATATTGTCTTTTATTGACATAACTTTCACACATTTGATAATCAGCTGTAGAAAAATGCTGTGATACTTTTTGACATTCAACACCTATTGTCTTCAGTCACGTCGGTTAAATTTAAAATTATGAAAAATAATTGTAAATACATAACTTCAATCCGGTAAAAAATTGTTTTATAATCAGATGTTTTTAAGTTTAAGACATGCCGGTTTTTCTCCTACCTCACCGAGCAAGTGTTAGCACAAATAGAAAGGAAAAATCATTGTAGCCACTCGGCCCAATGTTTTCGAGGCTAGAGTTTCAGTGACTTATTGTTTATACTACACGTTTACGATAATTGTAATACATATGATGTAATAGTTTTTAAATTTTGAATAGACAATAGTATGATTTATAAACACAATGCTTCTTTTCATACACGTGTACATAATCAATTTGATGTTTACGACAGATAAAATATTAAGATATTCCATGAGTTGTTTATTTATTTATTACAGAAATACATACATTATCCTTACATACTCTGCCAATACGATAATGTCGAGAATCATTAAATTAAATATAATAAAGTACATATATAATATTAAACACATAATATACACAACATCTAGCTACTGTGAATTCACTCTGCGAACATATAAATATGTCGATAGTGTCGGAGACAGCATTCAGTAGACGCAACGTCTTTGATAACGGGGATCTGTGCAACAGACGGGTTCTTGCCCTTGGTATCGCCAAATAACCTAGGCTTCGCCGTCGCACATATCCCAGGTACTAAGAAACCCAGTTCTTGGAGTACACTTGGGTTGCACAGTACACCCCTCAAGACTTTTAGTACGTAGTAGGCCAACTGTCCACAGTTGGTTTCCAAGTCTGGTTTCCAATGTACCCCACCATCCCTGAGACAAATAATGTTGGGTACATTAAAGGACAGTAGGGATAGACGCCATACAGTCTGTTATAGAGGTATCGTGTAAATAAAGAAACGTAAATATGTCCTATTAAGGTTTGGATTGGAATTTACAGTAATATTGATCTTAAAATTATTGATCATCTTATATATAAAAATGAAACCCGTTTTCCGTTGTCACGACATAACATGAAAACGGCTTGACCGATTTGTCTGATTATTTTTTTATTATATTCCTTGAAGTACGAGGATGGTTCTTACGGAGAGAAAAATTAAAAAAATTGAGTGAAAAAGTCTAAAAACAACACTTTTCTATATTCCCATACAAAATATTCGTAATAATATTTAAAGGCAATTTGAACTTTAATACCATACCATAAAGTTCAAGTGTTAGTGGAGGGGTTCCGGGAAGGTAAATTTTTATTTTTTGACATAATGTATTTGTTGTATTATCAACTTTCTTTTTTTTATTTAGCTAGGCCGGCGCGGTGTCCCGAATAGACTGTTAGGCGGTACGATGTTCGCCAGGCCAGCTAGTATTCTATAAAATAAATTTTGACTTAATTTAAAGTTGAGTTCCCAATATATCCAAGTAGATGCTGTATCCATACACCAATAGCTGATTAATTAAGAATATATTTCGGGAATACAACGCCCCGATTTATAACGATGGATCTACCAACGATTCTCAGACAATCACGTGCACTAACAAAGTGTGAAGTTATTTGAAAGATAAATCTGCAGTGCAGGAGCGGTAGACGTGTGCAGTGAACTAATTGCAGTCCCGTTTGTGACCTCCACTTGGGAACCGTTTAATTGATCTTAACGTACTCGTACAAGATTATGTGGGACCGGCAATGTGCATCAGATATGTTTGCTAGTACGTGAAACGATTCTACGCGATCAAAACGGCTGTGCGGATTTTTTTATGAGCCTTTGGTAGCACAGAAATAAACTACAAAAAATACTAACACAGTAATCAGTTCTATAGATTTTCGAATCGATATTTAAAAAAAAAACTATTGCTTGATTGCTTGGGTTGCTCGATAGACGAAAAATATGGCACAGAGCGCCCCACGCTTTTTCACAATAATACCAGTATTTTTAGTTCATTACCATTTTCAGACTAAATTAGGAATAATTTTTCACTTTTTAGTTTGATGTGCTTTAAAAGCGTGTTTTTTAGTTTTTTTTCGGATTATTGCATTGTCATCGATCTTTGACAGGTGCGCAAAGTTTGAATTAAATCTGTCCGTTAAAAGTGGGTCAAAATCGAGTCCGAAGGAGTCGGTAACATACATACATACATACAGGTGAAGCTAATATAAAGCGTGTAAAAATATGCAGGCGGGAAAGTACTGGCAATTAACTTTTGAATTATTCTTAGCTTTCAGACTATTTACAACGTTCTTTATGGTCTAAGATCCCGCTATACAACGACCTTCACCGAGATGCTTATTTAATGAAACTTATTTTATATATAATTTAATATGTCAATAAATATAATCCATATGGATTGCCTAGCAAATTTCAGTCCAGAGTATTTTTAATTAATTTAAAAAAAAATATTTTTTTAAACATTTCACCGGTATGATTATTAGATAAATTCTATACCAATCGAAAGTATGAAGCCCATAGAATATGCAAAAGTTAGGTTGTTTTTAATCAATTAATTATTTATGTGTATATTTTTTATATGACACTAAAGTATATATACATCTTTAGTATAAAAGAAGGTTATAGTGATACATATATAATACTACCCTGATTAAAAATATTGATTGAAAAAAGTTCAAAAAACTTACTACATGCTAATTATAAAAAAAAAATTTTTTTTTTAATATTAATTAAACATACTCTGGACTGAAATTTGCTAGGCAACCCATATGGATTATATTTATTGACATATTAAATTAAATATAAAATAAGTTTCATTAAATAAGCATCTCGGTGAAGGTCGTTGTATAGCGGGATCTTATACTATTAGTGTAGATTCCCTTTTAGTTTCATTTCAACATCTTATAATACAAATTTTATGATCTGTTAAATATAATGTTTATATGAATTTGTTTAGATATTGAATTTACGTTTATACGAAGCGAATTGCTGACTGACATAAAGCGTTTCGATTACCCACAGGATTTTCCTCTATTTTCTTAGACAACAAAATTAAATCTTCACGTGCGTTACGCAAATAAAACGCCATAAGAAAAGTAATGAACTATCCTCCTATACATATTAATTATATGTAATTACTGTACATTACACGCAATACATTCTAGAAAGTCAACGTAACTTTCTTTTTAACTTTATAGTAATTATTGCGTAAATTAAGTTTGCCCAGTGCTTAACTGGACGCCATGTTTCATTCTTGGCTGTACATAAATATTGTACCCAAATAAGATAAGTTTTTACGGCGGAACACAGAGTTAGGGAACTGGCACTTCGTACCTTAAAATATACGAACTGTAATAAAAACTAATCACTTTTTCGCCTAAACAAAAATGGTCAATGTAACTAGCCGATATATTATCTTTGTGGGTCTCTAATACAATTCAAGTATCGTTATTATCTTAATTACACCGATTTTTAATACTGTAATATAACACGCTTATATATGACAAAGTTGTTATTCGACTTGCTACAATTATTAATAGGTTATGAGGATATTATAACTGAAATGAAAAGTCAATGTTCAAGACAGCCACAGGTCATTCACCGCTGAAAGGTCACGAACTCAACATGACCTGTCAGCTGTTTATTAGCGACGAGATATTATCTGTCTAGAATTATAATAAACATTGCACTCTCGTGTATCCTTATAAAAAACTAAACTAAACTAAGACATGCCGGTTTCCTCACGATGTTTTCCCTCAACGTATTACCGAGACTTAAAGACATAGACTGAGAAGTCCATTAGTGCTCAGAAGGTTGGAATCTAAGACCTCAGGGATAAAAGTCTCAAGCTATAACAACACTGCTTTTCGCATTTGAACTGTGTTGATTTGAATACATATAGCAGTTTATTTTAAATACTTATAAATCTGCTTTCTGATACCTAACAAATGAGACCATATCTTTAGTAGGTATGACTTGTTTGTAAGGAAGTGCTCCTTTCTTTCGAAGGCTTTCCAACGTGACTTAAGAAGCGATAAATTAAACACGTCGTCTTGGATACGGAAAATAAATTAATGAAAGTAAAAAAACGATCGACGTTTAAATTGGTACCTTTTTAACTATAAAGTTCACTTCCTAGAACAATGATGTACCATGTAGATTGTTCAATTAAGATTCAGCGTATGATTGAAGCGCACTTCCGCGGTACATGTCATGTATAATGAGTTGACGATCACAGGCAATTTAAAAAGCTATATTTACCTGAAACAAAGGGAAATTTTATTAAGTAAGGTAAAACAATAATTTGTACATACTTTGTTTGCGAGATATAAGGCGATTGAAACCTTTTGATACTTCGTTATTAGTAGGTAATAAAATAATTTAATTACAGTCTACGCTAAACTTTTAATTCTCACGTGGCGGTAATAATAATTATATTTTATCGTATTATAGTTTTTTTTAATATAATTTAAGCTATATCGCGTGATCACATTGAAAAAATTTGTTTTCAAATACGTAATTATTATTGTATTGTATCAGACGTTTAGTTTCTAATAAAACGTTTAGAAAAACTAGCGCATAATTGTTATCAAAATGTGTTTTTATCATTTAGGGATTGTAAGAGCGTGTTGGGTTCTCCAGGCTTTATTTACTTCATATAATAACCAAATTCGCATGCTGAATTTCGTCACAAAAGATATCGAGGAAACATCGAGATATACTATATATAGGCAGGTTTCTTTATTGTTCAGGAGGCAAACGGGCAGGAGGCTCATCTGATGTAAAGCGATACCGGCCCATAGATACGTTTCATCAGTCAGTTTAGTAGTTTTAAAATGGCTATCCGCGCATTTCTGGTGGGGATATGTATAGGTAGGTACACAATGTTGATAAAATTTTCCAGTCGATTGAATTTTTCTAAATTCCTTTTATTTACACGAAGCATTTGACTGAACAGAAACTGTTTTAAATTACTCACGCGTACTTGCCAAGTTCCGTGTTTGATAACGATTTTACTATTCAAGTTCAAACTCATTAGGAATTTTACATGAACGGGCGGAACGTGACAAATACAGCATTACTCCCAGTCTAAATAATATATTTATGTGGGTATTTAATCTCTTTAATTTCAAAATATTTCCTAACTAATGATATTTCTAGACTTATTGCCTACCTTAATAGAATTGTATGAGTGTATTCTCATAAAACACGAATAAATTTTATATTAATATGAAATATAAAGTTCGAGCATATGCACAGTTCAGTGCTTACAATGTTATTATTTTATGGTCGTACGTTTGTTTCGCCCGAAACAATAATTTTTATTGTTTTGAGTAATTGATGATAAGTATTCAAAAATATCAATGAACCTGAAGCAGACAAGTCTTTAGACACATGTCTTGGTACAGACCAACATCTATAAACAAAAAAATAATAACATAATTTAAATAATAGATAAGAAATAGAATAGTTTATCAAAACAAAAGTTGTTATTATTTAACAGCGAAAATTCTAAATTTAAAAACGTAAAAATATTTGTTTGTACTTGACCGCGTTACAAAGTATATTATCAATTAATACTTTACAAATTTAAGTATATTAAATAAAAGAATTACGTCAATCGAGGTTAGTCACTTCAACAAAAAGTTTCATTGAGAATAAATAAATTCGGAATAGGTATTCGCAAGGTTATTGCGTGACATGGTGCCGTGAAAAACTTATACACACATAGTTCCATACGTATGGAGATCACGTGTATCAATTTCAAATACCATTTTTCATATAGCATCATCGGATATGTCTGATTTTTCACGTCTAAAAAACGTCATGTACGGATGTGAGGCTTGGACGCTAAGCATGAAAGAGGAGCAGAAGTTACTGGTCCGACAAAAAGACAGGACGGGTCATGGAGAGTCCGAATCTGCGAGTTGGTACCCCAGCCCAACATTATAGGCAACAAGGGTCGACTACGTTGGATGAGGCATCTTGAGCGCCGGGCACCAGCCTAGTAGTCATAGACCAGTAAGTCGGCCTAGGTACTGCTGTATCGACAGAGTAGAGGACATGCTTCAGCTGAAAATCAACATTTGGCGGGGCAGCACAGGGAGCGCTAGAAGATTCTCATTTTGGAGGCACGTTTTGGATCGCAAAGCCAGCTGCGTTAGAGAATTAGGTAAGGCATGTCTAGGAGCAATTGTTCTGTACATATAAGAAAATTACTTATCACTTTAATTAATGTAAAAACCAATGTAATGTTGACTAAATAAAAATGTTATAAATTTAAATAAATCAACGCAAAAGGGTATTTATCATCAACATCAGCTATTCTAGAGCTAACTAGGCAATGAATGTATTTGACTTATTCCCGGCTTCGTTTAATTAATAGCCGGATGTTGCGGCAAAGATAAATTCGTATTCACAGCTTTTCATACTTAATCTAAGTCTTAGTTATAAATATTTATGTATCTTATCTATCAACCGATAGCGCATTTCTACTTCTAAATAACTTCTATCATGTGAAATGTCAAAATGATTGGAAATTCATGCGTTTTATTTTTTTTAATGAGTCTTGTTGCTTGGGATGCTTCGGTTAATAAAAGTGTTTGATTTGAGATAGATGTATTTATTTTAATGTTTTAATATTATTTTTACGGAGCCATTAAACACAACTATTACTTTTTTATTTATTAAGTCTGACTCTGTAATTAGGTCTTGATACGTTAATTGTGTTACTATTAAAATTATTATTTGAAATATTGTTGTACGAATATGTGCATGTGAAGACATCCTATTAATGGCGCCACACGTCATCGGAAGCATGGAATGTCAAAGTCAATTAAGGGACATCCGTCATAAAGATTGTTCGATTTTCGAATAATGTATATAATCTACAATTCCGAAGCATAGAAATCTAAATCCCAGACCTTTTAACCGCCAAACATATTAGCACTTATCTCTTACATATATTCATTTTTTTGCATAATCCAATGCCAGTTTGTAATGAAGCAAACGCTTTTAAAAAAACATAAACAAAGATAATTCAAACAAGGCTAGTCTGTGGCTTAGTTAAAATAGTTTTATAACCTCTGAACTCAGTTTATCAAGTCCACTTAAAATATAAGTTATCTCTTGCACGTGAGGGACATAATAATTGGCATGATTCTCTCTTAACTTATATAAATATTTATAATAAATATATTTGGTTATCTTTACCGTTTTATTGGTATATCATAATAAACCAGGAATGTTAATTGACATATTTACATTTTTATATTAATGAATTAACTAGAGTTATATTACCACAGATACAAAAATATGTCCTCTACCTGGCAAAAACTACACACTTTAACTTCGCTGAAATTATTTAAAAAATAACCTTGTTGCTGGAAAAATATTGTGAAACGCATTAGGCTATGTTCAGATGGCAAAAACTTGACGTGCGTTTTCAAATCGTGCGACTAGACATTGTGGTATTTTCATACAACTGTTCACATGAGCGCGCGTCAACGCGGCGCTCAGAGAAAAAGTCTTTAGACGCAGGTGATCGCGCGTTGACGCGCGCTTTGATATTAATGTAATGTCCGTTTGCTGTTCAGATGAGCGCGCGCTTGCATTGCGATCGCATGTAATTTTGTTAATTTTCGTAATTATATTTTGTTCTCGCATTTAAAATGAGTGAAATTGAAGATATTGACATCGACTTACTAATCGATGAAGTAGAAAAAAGGTCAGCAAGTTGGAATATAGCAAATTTGTATAAAAAATATAATATAATTTGTATTTTTTTTCAAAATTGGATGAACCCAATGTGTACGTTTTATTTTTCTATATTTTTTTTTATAATATAACCACAAAATAATAGCATCTTCCACGTCCATTTTCTACGTTCTACCGAACTAGATTGACGAGGACTCTCGCAACGCGCGTTAGCGCTCATCATCTGAACGCTCTTCAAATTTGATCGCGCGTTACATGTGAACATAGCCTTAAACTGTGAATTATGTCTCACTATATTGAACAGAACAAAACAGGTGTTAAAAACGCAAATAACACTTCTTCGTCTAGATGGCTTCGACAAAACTAATGTCAATAAACAAAGTCGTAGTTTATCCTTAGTTTAGGGTCAAAGCGCGCAGTAGTTAGTTGAACTCGAGAAAGGTCAGCGATAGTGAAAGCGAACACTATTCATAGGAAAGCTATGATAGGGTACTAGAAAATAGAAGCTTATTCTAGAAATTTGTGTTATCTATGAATAACATAGGTTGGCTATGTTAACTATGTATAGAAGCCTTTCGCTTTTTTTGGTACCGCGGACTGAGGTGCTTCGACCCTATGTGTTCAGTCTGCTCAGTGCCGTCTTGACTTAATATCCTAACTCAGAAAGCAATCGAAACGTCAAGTTATTTCTTAATTCGTATTTATTTTTATAAAGTTTTCTGTAAACAATATTTGAAGAATTTTAATGGTATTTTTTATGTTTTTAGTCTCCCTAAGTTACAGTAACTTCAAGGTCTGTTTTAATGCCAAAAGAAACTTCAAAACTTAAAAATCTAATTTTATCTATGTAATGCTAATTCATGATATACTCTGTATATTTGAATACGGTAACGACGCAGTTTATGGTACACAAATAAATCTTTTATTATTTATACACAGAAACAAACTTTTTCTTTCACCATGCACGTAAGTTATGACGCAATCTCTTTACATCGTATAAGAGGATTATCTCGAAGATAAAAGGTAAAGAGTAGCTAAGTGCGAGTCGTGTTAATTAAATCTCTATTATCAATTGAGGTTTTCCAAAGCATTTGTGGTTACACCATTATCATAATTACCTGATGCTGGACATGAAAAACACAATGCATGATATAAAGGACTTATGATGTGTGATATTTTATCTATATGTGACCTTGTTCATCTGTCCGTTGAGATACAGTGTCGAGACAACATCCACGATTTGTAATCTTATTTTGACTTCCGCGTTTTATGCCGTATCGCCCGGAAGTCCTGAGTTGATGGTTTGGTTGATGTTCAAACAAAATCGTATCACGTTGGTACCAAACGTTGGTTTTTAAATATTGAGCATTGGAACAACAAAACGCTGGATGGAAAAAGGACATTTTTAACTATTTTTATATCGACCAAAACGTACGTACGCTACGTATAATTGAAGATTTTTAACACTTAATGCATATGCCATACAATTTAACATTATGTGTGAATACCATAATCGATTTAAGCGAATATTCACTATGCTATATAATTCCATTGTTAAGAGCAGTGTTGGCCTAGTGGCTTCAGCGTGCGACTCTCATACCTGAGGTCGTAAGTTCGACCCCGGCTGTGCACCAATGGACTTTCTTTCTATGTGCGCATTTAACATTTGCTCGAACGGCGAAGAAAAACATCGTGAGGAAACCGACATGTCTTAGACCCAAAAAGCCGACGGCGTGTGTCAGGCACTGGAGGCTGATCACCTACTGGCCTATTAGATTTAAAAATGATCATAAACAGATTCAGAAATCTGAGGCCAAGACCTAAAGAGGTTGTAGCGCCACTGATTTATTTTTTATATCGACCAAAAGATTCGATCATCAAAAATATCTTGGAATATTCTACTCTAAGGAAAAGTGAAATATAAGATGTCTTAAAGCTGTGTCGTTATTGGAAAAGCTCAACTTTCTCTTCTGATGAGTTTCGGGTTCACATCGAAACTCAAGGATTTGACCTCTGGGTACTTTCATTCAATTTCACTTACTCTCACGACAATTTGTAATGGCATATACTGATAAGATTATATGTATTATAATCTCAAGATTCTTATTTAGTACAAAGTATGTATCTGAGAAGCAGCCAGGTTACCTTTTTTATGTAAGTTGTAATTATTACTTTACTGTACAGTTTAGGTAAAAAATTTTTCAGATATTTCATAATAGCACACATAGTTTACATAGTTTAAATTCATTTTTATATAATAATTAACTTGGTGTTTGAATTTATTCAGGTACTATAATTTAAATTACTAATATTAAATATAATATTATAAGAAACACAAAATTGTTCCATGTGCCTCGTACAAACTCGAATTACCTGCATAATTCGCCAATGTTTCGGGTTTTATCTAACTATGACACCAATTTTTAGGATATTGATATTTTCCACCTCACCGAAGATGTGAGTATTTGAAGAGGCGGGAAGAATTTCAAATGTAAAATTTCAGTATTCTTAAGTTTTTTTTTAAATATATTTTTGTCTATTAATGTACTTACTTGTTTTCTGTTTCATATATATTGTTTAACTATTTAATATGTTTTGGTTTTCTGTATTGTCTAAGTGTTTTGTTTTATAATATGTATGTAAGCTGTAAGATTACTAATAATTAAATAAATAAATAAAAAGGACTTAGGGTCCTTCTAGAAAAGAGCGCACCATTTCCTAAAAGGCTGACCTCCTGCTCGTTTGTACCCTGTTTTATTAAAAAAAAAACAAACAAACGCGGAAAGTGCTACCGGCCCAATTCCACTTAAATTTTTTGAGTTACCATATCTGATACGATCACTTAGTCTTTGATTTTCATGGAAATATGTATGAATATTAGACGAAATAATAACAAAACAGTAAGTAATAATTTAAATCAAGTTTTTCTTCACAGTTAAATTACTGAATAATTTATTCATCGCGAATCATTTGAGATAAATCTCCGCGCTGTAATGACCTATTAAAGCTAATCTTAGATATTAAAGAGCGGTCAAATCACATAAGGAAAATCTTCGTAATAGACCACAAGCCCATGAACAAAAAATACCTGTGAAATGACCCAACCTGAATTACGCTTAGAAGGCTGTTACTATATCTGAAAATAGCTCTGAGCACTATGCCGTCATTTCTGAGCGGTACATGTGAGTACGTGAGTGAATGGACTTTCTCGGGTACAAAGGGGGAATTTCGACTAATTATTAATGTACGGCTTTGTTATAAGTGTATAGATGATTAAAAATAAATGTCGAAAAACCTAGTGCCGTACAAAAGTGATGGTGCCGGAAGTCGGTGCAAATTTTTAATTCGACGACAGTTGCAGAAGCAATATAGGTCATTTATTACTGTACGGCATTTGTGTGATTCCTTTTGGACACATATACAGATACTTTACCCGTAAACGCCGTACATATTCCCAGCGGACCGGTCGAAAGCCAAGGGTCGCAACATATGTCTGATTATCATATAGGTGATGATGATATGAAACAACATAAAATTAAATGATCTTGAGAGTACTTCACAAATAGATAACATTTTCCAGCATGCCGTACATTTTTTGTGGAACACATAGGTGTATGGGGTAAATTACTTTCCTCAGAAAAGAGTCATTTTCCGGTGACTTTTATCTGTACGGCAATAACACAGGTTATTAATACTTTAGACAATCTTCAATAAAAGATAAATGCCGTACACTTTCGATAGTCCGCTACCACCGCCTACCAATACAGGGCGTCCCAAAGTTATGGGAAATGAAGGGAAAGTACCTTAAATATCGTAGATAGGGTATTTTACTAAAAGAAGACTTTATGTTATTTTTAAAAGTTATTAATTCTGCATTCAAAGATTTTTTAAAAATTACTTGCCTCGTCTGGGAATCGAACCGACTTAAATGTAAAAAAAACACCCCTACTTTTGTGATGCCAATCGAAAGAATGGCCAAAAACTAATAACTCTTCTTAAGTAACATAGTATTTTAAAAGAAAGGAACAGCGTGAATATATCTTTTTAATCAAATTAAAAACATTATCTATCGTATTCGACCTAAAAAAATCCCCTACGAGTCTGTTACTTTAGAAAAGTTATTAGGTTTTGGCCATTCTTTCGATTGGCATCATAAAAGTAGGGGTGTTTTTTTTTTTAATTTAAGTCGGTTCGATTTCCAGACGAGGCAAGTAGTTTTTAAAAAATCTTTGAATGCAGAATTACTAACTTTTAAAAATAACATAAAGTCTTCTTTTAGTAAAATACCTTATCTGCGATATTTAAGGTACTTTCCCTTCATGTCTCATAACTTTGGGACGCCCTGTATTATTTTTTTTTTGTTAAAAATATTTTTCCTTTACCTCTCTCTGCTGGTACGATAAGGCTGTAAATATACTTTACAGCCTTATGGTAGTATACTCAGATATGTACAGTTATTAATGACCTTAAGGGACACCTCAAACGTCGTCGAAGTTTTTATCAGCTGTAAAGAATAATCTGGAGTAAAATGTACGGCATCTGGTTTTTTTTGTTTATTTATATTTGTTACATATAAAATAACAATAACCTTTGAAAATATTACTCCCCATATTACTCTAGGAGCATTTGGAAAGTCATCTAAATTTCGGAAATTTCATATATTTTTTATCATAATATTTTTATTTGTTACCATTTATAATGAACGGCTATAATGTACAACGGTAATATTTAGTAACATTATGTAAAAAAACAAGTTGCCGTACATTATTATCTGATCTTACAGCAGTAAGAACTTGGTAAATCCTGAAATTTCGATACATATTTAATTACACAAATATTAACTATAATATTTGGACGGCATAATTATAAAACATTATTGTCCGTGTTAAATAATATTTTGAACATGTTGCCGTACATTTTACAATGACCTTAGGGTATATGGGTGTAGGGGTAGGGTTCCGACCCTTGGCTTTCGACCGCTCCGCTGGAAATATGTACGGCATTTACGGGTAAAGTATCTGTATATGTGTCCAAAAGGAATCGCACAAATGCCGTACAGTAATAAATGACCTATATTGCTTCTGCAACTGTCGTCGAATTAAAAATTTGCACCGACTTCCGGCACCATCACTTTTGTACGGCACTAGGTTTTTCGACATTTATTTTTAATCATCTATACACTTATAACAAAGCCGTACATTAATAATTAGTCGAAATTCCCCCATTGTACCCGAGAAAGTCCATTCACTCACGTACTCACATGTACCGCTCAGAAATGACGGCATAGTGCTCAGAGCTATTTTCAGATATAGTAAAAGCCTTCTAAGCGTAATTCAGGTTGGGTCATTTCACAGGTATTTTTTGTTCATGGGCTTGTGGTCTATAAATTGCATTTTTAGCGGAAAACTGCTCGGATGTAATAACACCTTATTTCATATTCGCATTTATATGATATTTTCACTTTTATTTGCTTGCATTATAATTGTATGTATTATTTGCACATGTGTGTTTTTTGTGGGATACAAATGACCTGTTTGACTGATTTTTTCTTATGATATTCTGTTCGTTTGTGTATATAATCTATAAAATAACACAAGTGTTATATAAAATAAGGCAAACAAACGCACTATACACACAAAACACTTACTGGAAATCAAATGATTACATACAAAAGACATTGATTTGTTCCGTATTACGCGCGCCCCTTGTATTGTCTCGTGATCTTATTAAATATTTCATACTTCTAGAGTATAGTAATTTACACAACAGTTAGTAAAGTAATAATAATAAGTACGGTATTTAGTAGTCAATAATATTAAAGCAAAACCCAGGTAATCTAAGTAAGGCTGAATTTAGTGTCACGCCGACCGCACGCGCACCGTCGGCGCTGATGGTCGAGATATATGAACTTCTAGGAAGCGTTTTTGAATGACGCGTAGCTATCAGCGCGCACGGTGGTCAGCGCCGATGACTGCGCGGCCGTACGCGTCGCGCGTCGGCGCCGCGTAGCTGTCAGCGCTGACGATCGCTAGAGCGCCTCTGCTTTCAGTGAGCGTTGTAGTGTCGAACGGACGTCGTCAGCGTGTACAGACATGGCAAATCGCGAAGTGGATACAGGTCGAGTAAGGCGGTCAGTACGATACTAAAACGAACCACGCTGAGAGTCAGCGCTGACGAACTACGCGCTGATCTATGAGCGCTGACGGTGAGCGTGAGACTAAATTCAACTCTCAAACTTCTTCAGCCTCCAAAACCAATTTAAAATTTAGTAGAGAGATTAACTATAACGAGAGTGGACACATATAAACAGTAAACACTTTTTCTAATTTTGTAAGTAGAAATACAAATATATTTTGCAAGAAGTAATACATACATAGTTCATTGTAATTTTTCCCTTTTCCATAGTAACTGAAACTATGAGGTCCAAATAGTTCCCCGCAAGCACATCCGAATTTTTATAACATGGCCGCAACGGAAGCTCTCCGTCTCGCTCTTGCTATCTCTGTTATACATTTTTTTACCACATTCCAAGCGTCATTGTTCCCACAGACACGGTCTGAAGAGTTTCTAAGCATTTCCTAAAATATTAACTACTCCTATTTCTAACGTATTAGAGTCCAAAATCGTATATTTTATGTGTCCTTCTGTTTTCACAGTAATGGTGATACCGATATACTTGTTCACGATGTTTGATTTTGATGTTTTATTTAAATAATCAGACAAAAAACTGCTGGTTTAATTAATTTAGCCAGGTGTGTGGGTGTTTCCTTATGATATGTTAACAGTTTTACATTTTAATGCAGTTTTTATAGCTTTACGACTTGACTTTTAGAATTAATATTTCATAACAGATCGAATGCGAAATGTTTAAAACTCTTAAAGTAAACGTTTATCAATATGCCCATATTCTGGACCCCAATTCTTGTTTCATTAACTATTTATCTATATGAAGTATCAGGTATTTGACGGTGCTTAAGACACGATTGTGTTTTGAAATTCGGATCTAAGTTTACTGAATTTAATGGACTCCAAAAACCCTAAGTAGGAGGTTTATGCATGTGTATGTCCACATAACTTAGCTGTGACCTGGGGGCCATGTGATGAATGTGTCAGACTATTCTCCTCTATTACCTTTTTTTGTATTATTTAATTTTAATAAATATTAATAATTTGAATTTCTGTTAATCGTTCGTTGGAATCTGTCTACCGAAAGTTTACAAATAGCTCCACCGTCAATGCAATGTCTAATTAGATTGGTCTGAGTTTTTCGTATATCACTTTCGCACTTCACCATTCGTTTCATATTTGTCTTCTTTTATTAGAGTTACCTGAAAGAGATCGCTTAATATCTTCACTCTTTGCATCGCATTATTTTACTCAATTTATACATACATCAAATTATAAAATGGTTATTGTGTTATAAAGTATGAATAAATAAAAAAAACAGTAGCGCTACAACCCCTTAGGTCTTATATTTGTGTATCTGTTTCGTCATCATTTTATAATAGGAAAGTCAGCCTTCTAAGACTGTCAAAAGCCGTAAACGTTTTGGGTCAAGCATGCCAGTTTCCTTCAGGATGTTTTCTTTCACCATACGAGTGAGTAATGCACACATAGAAGTCCATTGGTACACAGCCAGTGACCGAACGTACGACCTCAGGGATGAGAGTTACACACTGAAGCCACTAGGCCAACACAGAATAAATAGACCAGTTTATTTAACGGAAATACGGCTTTCATAATTGCGCATTTAATAATGCTAGAAGAGGTATAAAGAACACACCACTCGAGGTTAGACAATTATTATATAAGATACGAAATTGCGATTAATACTAGCAAGCAATTTGCAATAAATTTTATGTTTACGTTAATTGGTACTAACGGATGCTTATAATCATCTCTGCTTTAATACTTGTGAAAGGATGTTATGAAATTTCTTGCAACGATAAATATTAAATAGAGAAGCCGAGTCTTTGCTATAAAGATCACTTTGTTTCATTTCCAAAGGTTTCACTAAGGGAGCGTTCAAGTTTTACGTAACGCAATTTTTGGAGATTATTGACCCCCCCCCCCATGTAACTCGCCGTAACGTTTTTAGTACCCGAGTAAAACGTTTTTTGACCACCTAGTGACTCTTTAGTTTTTATTATGTGGTGTAAGTCGGAAAAAATATTAACAATAATTTTATCTCCGCCCCGCATCGTAACGTTTTACAAAAGAAAAAAAAATACATTACGTAATACTTGAACGCTCCCTAAGTTGAAATTAATACATATAACTTTTCTATATATTTTTAAATATTTATTAACAAACAATTAAACGGGTTACAAATATAATAATAAATATATATATTTAGAAATGCATTAAAAACAAATTATTTCCTTTATGTTTCATAGATTTTTTTTTATACTAGCCTGTCCCAGCTTTACACGAATGAACAGAAATAATTAAACCCAAGTTATTCAGGGATGTAAAGCAGGGAAATCAATAATTTTTGAGATGCACACAAAAATACAAATCTTTCCTCTGCATATATATTTTAATATTTATAATATAAACGAATAAGGAAATACAATTTAAGTGGAAGAATCGCGTTTCATCATCGCGCGTTCAATCAAACTAAATTCACCGGTATTTTCGATCGATCAAGCATGATAGCCTGTGGAAAAAATTCCAAATTTAAATTGGGACCCTTTACATAATTAATGAGATTTTAATACATATAGGGATGACATTCAAAAGAAATACCGCTATTTTATTTATATGTAAATTTAATCATGAACATTGTCCTCTTACTATCCATTCCCTTTCACTATTAAAATATCGATCGTACACACGTACGGTACAACACTAATGGTATTAGATGACTCCTTGACGCATGACGGATGAAAGTGCTTAAGAAATTTTAAAGCCATGTCTACAGTGAACTGTGTTAATGCTTATCTATGAGTAAAACTTTTACTTGCTTTCTTTATTTATTTATTTCGTTCACCTACAGATAACTTAAAATATATATAACTGAAAACAAACTAAAGATATAGCCAAGGTGGAATACATAATATTATGTACAAAAATTTACGAAACCTAGAAATGAAAAATCAATAAAAATTATTAAATACATTTAACTAAAAATACCAAATTCGGCTGTGTTGTGTGATGTTTTGGAAGTGAGGGTATGTACAATAATTATATATATGCCAGTCCAATATATATTACTCGCTGTTTCACCATTTCACCCGATCGTAGCGTGATCTCGCATTTGTTAAATACAAAAAAATAACAAAAGAACGGAAAAATATCTGGATCAAAGCGGTATGAAATACACTACACGATATACTAAATATACTTATAGATATGATATTTACCTACGCAATAATCATTATAAAAGCGGCAGAGCAGTTTCGGTGAAGAGACAAACACCGTGACACGGAATTTCATAGATAGTATTACAGCATAATCGAAAACCTATTAGATATGGTATATACAATTTTATGAAGTCCCGTGAGCCCTCAGAGACATAGGGGACACCTTTATAAGAAAGTGTTAAAGTTTCCTCTTGATTGTACTTCGACGTAAACAAGCGGTACTGCGCACATTCTGCACCAGCCGTGCGAGGGTATAAAAGTATTTGCCAGTATAGAATATCTCCAAACACCCCATTAGGTAGATCATAGAATCTTTTATTGTTTGTGCATACAAAAACAACGTTAAAATAATCACCTCGTTAACACATTACATTACGGTGACATAATGAGCTGACTCATTGAATGCCTGACAGTAACTGATCTACATATTAATTTAGTATTGAATATATTTTCAAACTAGTTTTTAGTCTTAATTGCAAATTATAATTAACTTTTCATGAAAGGACAATTCAAGAGAATGATATGTAGCGCCCTCTTTAGTAATCTTCATAATATGCACCCGTGCGAAAATAGGGGTCGCTAGTTTGAAAGTAAGTCGCATTATTTCAAATGCTGCGCAATACTTTTAAAACGACGTGAAAAACCCCGAATTGCATTCTTATTGTATTTTTTTATTAGAGCTTTGATACTGTTGCCAAACATGAAATTCGAGTAATACGTGCGTGTAATAATGAAAAAATCTTGCTCATATTGGTTAGAGTTCTGTCATTGCTTAGATAAAATTATTCATATTGTGTGTCGAAAGTTTTGACGGTCATTGTAAAAGCTCTGTAGGCTGATGAATCAATCCCTTTCATCTGTTTTGTTCTTTGTAATGGTTTGTTATTAGTATCCTACCTACCCTACCTTTAAGTTGCAATATATATGAATAAATTACACTTATTAATTAGTGTGTGTTTCGTTGGCGGCTCTATAAAGTAAATTATTCACGTACCTAAGAAATGTCGTTTAAAGTGTTGGAGTATTTTGCGCCATTTTGAACGCAGCTCAACTCAGCTTCGCTCTGATAAATTTTAAATTATTCCTCCAGATATATTGAAATATTAAAGCGAAATCCACTTTTGCAATGATTAAGAAAGAATTTCAAATAAAAACTGCACATAATGCAACAGATGAACGTAGAGCGAACCGAAACTCTGATTGCCTGAAACCTTTTTGTTGCATTGGTATTTGAGGTTATTATTTTGATTGTGAATTCTACTTACGAGCCCTAATAACCTGTATTAAAAAATATTATGTATTCTTTAAATTTACTTAATACGCTATATAACGTCAGTCAGAAACTTTACTCTTCTGTAATTCTTGTGTTAATAATAGTTAAAGCATCTAATGAGCCAAGTAGACTAAAATTGGAATAGCTGATGGCGACGCGTATCTCGTTTGTATATTATGTTAAGTTTCTCGTGTAAATAAAAATACATTTTTTTAAATGAGAAATAAAGTTCTTTAAACATTAAAGCTAATAATAGTGGGTAAATAGAATACTAAAATAAATTTAAAAAGTTTGGTCCTAGTGGCAGTGCTTCTTACAAACGCTGTGTAAAAAAAACATGGCGATTAAAAAGAGCGGCGGAGAGTTTATTGCCAGTTCTTCTCTTCCGTTCTACGCCCTTGATTTGAGAACTGGCACTAAATGTAGATTTAGAAGCATTAATATGTATTTCTTTTCTGACGAGTCATAAGTCTACAACGTGTTACCTATATGATTAAATGATTTTTGATTTTTGAATTTTAAAGTGTACCTTTAATGCTGGCAGCATTTCCTAGTATTGCGATACTTATTCGTTGAGGAAAAATCAGCGACCTAGGGTCACCGCTAATATCTACCAGGCGCCAACTTAAATCTTATTGAAGGCCCGTGCACTTAAACCTTACGGCCCAAGAGAACACTTCAAAAGTTTATATTTAGTTTTTTCTCCAAAGTGAACAAAATCAAACTCTCGTTATTCAACAAAAAAAAAGCGCTCAAAAACTACTAATTTTAATTTTCAATATGAGTATAATTTTTATAAGAATAAAAATACTGGATAAGAATTATACAGGATAGATCGAAAAATGAAGTTGAATTATTATAGTTTGTAATTACTGCGCATTAGACGCATTAAACGTGATTAGAATTTTAATGATCGCCTAACAATAGACCCAGAATTTTTACACAAGTCGCTTCGCATTTTTCCACAAAAAATTAGTTATTAAAAGAAAAAAAATATTATTATTTACCAAATTTAATTAACTCCAAATTTAACAAACAGTCTATGTCTTGAAGTTATTAATTTTAAAAAATATTTTTAAATCAAACCGAATTGAAAATATAAAATAATAATAAAAACGTTAGATTGATTCTAGCATTACAAACATAACTAAGATAATGATGTATATATTTATTTCATACTCCTACAGCTAACTTTAACTATACATAATAAAAAGTATATACTACATATTGGATACATACATAAATACATATACATACAGAAACAGAAAGAGTCAAATTTTTACTAAACTTCGAAAGAAAAAATTAAAAAAAATAGTTCAAATGCATTAAATACTTATGCATTAAAATCTTTTCCAGTTCATTTTTATTTTTTTTAGTATCAAGGCTGTATATATACCACATTGACGTGAGTAAAACAAGCTGGATTGTTAAATTTTCAACCTGCGTTGTTGATATATCGTTTTTATATTAAAATAAAACTATAATTAAACAATTAAGTGAATAATCTACGGTATGCGTAAACTAATGCAAGACTTATTAATATAATATAATTTGTTGATTGAATTTATGGTTTAAATTATGTTTGAATAAGGAAAAATGGAGCTTAAATGTGTAGTTATTAATATGTATAAATATTATGTTTATGATTCACAAAGAGAAGAAATCTATTATCTAAATGAAATCAGTCAATTGATTTATTTATTGTTACAGTAGAATTTAAGGCACTATTAAAGGTAACAAAAGTTTAATACAATTGCTTTACAGCCACGCATTATCTAGTGTTTTAATTATTTTCCTACGAGGAAATAATAATATAAATAATAATGAAATTCTACCGTTTACACATAAATAGTTATCTCTAAAACCTCAATTTATTTAAATGCTGCATTTATAATACCAAGTTAGCATTAGACTTTTTGTTCCTATTAAGCTATCAATTTCTTTTTTGTCAAAAACCAACCAAAAAGTCAAAGTCGAAACGTAACTAGCTTGAACTAATCGGTTCTCAGAAATGTTAGCACTAAATTGCCTTGACTTTTGGTTTAATGAAGAAACGATTATCAAAATATTTAAACAATAACTAAACTAACTAAAAGCAATAACTATTAAAGAAACAAATTCTTGCAGACGTGATGTTATTTGGAAACGATTGTTTATGCAATCGAAACAAACAGGTGGATCTGATTTACTTTAACTTATTTATTATTGCAATGGATTAGATATCGTTTATTTTGGCACGGACAGGCTAGTTTCTCGGAATGTTGCGTTGTATAAGATACATTATCTAGGTCGTAAATTTAATAAATAAATTATCGTTTCTTGTCTCCTTTTTTAACTATAAGCTACATCGCGACCAACAAAATGATGTTATCGTCTTATCTATAGCAATGTTTGTAAACAAATTATGATATTAAGACATACCTCTTGCCCATCCGGTGAGTACGTTGCCCAGATAAGCGACCTTGTACACCGGGTCAGGCTCGCTGATACGGACACTGTTGGTGCGGCGCAAAAGCCTCCCAAGACCTCGAGACAGCTTCCCAATCGCGCGGCTCGTGAAGTCCTTGCCTACAGGTACATCTCCCAAACATACTTCAGCGGGCAATATACTCTTCACGTGCTCTTTGTGGCTGATTAGGCGCGGAATTGTCAGCGGAATCCGTTTACGCTCCGGCGTCAGAGTCTTGGCTTGATTAACGCTGTAAACGTTGCAGTTCCGCCGATAATGGCTCTCTTTGGTACCATCCTCAGTCTTTTCTGGTTCACATCTACCGTTCAAATTCTCTTTCGAAGAATTATTGTTTAGATTATCGGGATTGCCATCGCTATGCCTGCGCTCGTTCGAACGACGTTTAATTAAAGAGGAATTTCTAAGAAGTATACTAGTTTCACTAGAACTTCTGTTTTTAAGTATATGAACCTTTTTTACCCTTGTTAGAGTACTGTCCACTTCATCAGCACTCACAGTTCTTTCAGTTTTCCCCTCTTCATCAAGAAAGCGAACTCTTAAACCATTCGTTTTTACATCCGGTTTTTCAATCTCCTGTCGTTCCTGACCGTTAGAGTCCAAGCAATGACGTTCGTTTTCACTGAGTCTACCGCGGGCCATTTTTCTAATTAGTTTTTTTCAAACTCACATTATGAATGGGTCGATAGGGTTAGCTGTGGGAACTTTCTAAGCACTAGTCAACAGCAACACTAAACCAGTCGCTAAACACACACAGTAGTAGTTACACTCGTCCATTAAAGAACACCGGTTTGGAATGCGGTTCCAACACTGAATGCACTGAGAGAAAACCGTCACAAAAACTATTGCAAATTGTTATTCCAATAGACACACGATTACGAGATTGTGGCGGCCGGTGATTACAACACTTGTAAGAGGCTGTTTCGAAACTTTTTCTACCGCGAGCGACGCGTGCTCTTTCCGCGACACGTTGTAGAGGAGTGAAGTGGCGGTGCGCGGCGTATGCGCCGGGCTGAGGCAATCGCTCACTTGATCCCTCGATCGTGCCTGAATCAAGTTATGTGCGCTTATCCACTTACACGGTACACACTCGCCACCTGTAACAAATAACAATGTTTAACAATCTACCTGCAAAGCTTGAACTGTCACCAAAGCTACGCTTGCATTATTTATTTTTATGTTTTGAATTAGATTTCTGCTCTTTGAACTGTTTATGATGATTAGATGATCTTGGTGTTTTTACGTCATCATAAATGTCTGTATGGTTAATATGCTTGAAGTTTAAAATGATGGTTAAATATGGTATTAAAACACAGTCAATTACTGTAATCAACTGTATACTAATGTCATTTTATATTAACATTATTATAGTAATTAGCTCCGTAGGACTACTGGGAATACAATTATTTAAATTAATTAGAACAAACGTGTGAAATTTTAATATTTGTTGAAAAATTAACGCGTTGAGAACAAAGTGACTAGGTTTTAAAACTGGTTTTATGATTGAATATTTTTTAATTAACTGTTTTAGTGAACAACCTGTTAAACAAGTTTTTACTTATAAACTGACAGAAATATAACAATATTGATTTTATTACCTAACAAAATATAAATCTAAATTGGTAAAATTCAAATGAACATCAAATTATTCGTGTAAATTTCAAGACATCATTAAAATAGTATAGAAATGTCCAAATACTTAGTATAGGCCGTAGTTTCAAATGCAAAAGAACATGCGCTCTTACTTAATTTGTTCAGAGGAGTGAGATTGTAAAACAAAAGAGTTACGCACTTAGTTTGATTGATTTACTTTGATTTATTTTATTTTACCGTGCGATTCTGTTAATCCGTGAGTTCACCTCGCACTAACAACGCTCCCTTCCATTTTTGGAATCTCATGGTATTCTGTTAAGCAATTTCACATGACGTCTTGACAAGCGGAGGGAGCTTGTAGTTTATTGTTTATCAGAATGCCAAATCGACTGCTTCACGACTGATTTGAGGGCGACCGCCGCTGCGAAAACCGCTGTGAGAGTTCGATAAGTGAGGTTACAGAATCGCAAGGCTGTAATAGAATCTTTACTTTTAAATCACGACCCGTCTTTTCGGGACTACAAAACGCGTTATTATTTTTAATCAAATATGTTAGTTATGTGCCGACATTTTCATGTGCACATTTTGACTTAAACTATTTGTAAAAATCAACGAACAAATTGTACAATCATCAATAATTGTTTGTAATTAATAATTGTCACGTACAATACTCGTGTATTTAGATTTCTAGGATGGATAATTAGCATCTTCGGCATTGTTTTCGCTAAACTGTGCAGCTAATTTTAAATAATTGCAACAATTATTATCAGTGAAACATCGCCTCATTTGTGGGGCATTATTTTAAAAAATTAGTTCACGAGTAATATTCCAATCTTGATATAAAATTTAATTTGATACAAATACTTACAACTGTTTTAAATAGTAAAATGTTAAATTAAAATTTAATCTTTTTGTCTCTTTTTCTTTTAGCCTATCTATGTAAATTGTCCTGATTTATTTAAATAAACATTAAGCTAGTTAACAATATTTGCGCTTAACAGTAATAGGAAATCGTTTTATTTCGTACTACTACTAAACTTTTATTAGCAAACTATATAGCAGGTTGAAATGGACAAGAAATATGACAGAATGGCAACCACGATATGGAGATAAGAGCAAGAGATGGGCAGACGATATAAAGAGAATAGGAGACACAACTTGAACAAGATGAGCTAACATTAGAAAGAATGGAAGCAGTTGGAGAGGAAGACAGCAGCAGAATGGTAGAGGCCTGTGTCACAGGACACGCTGATCACCAAAACCGGCACATCTGTATTAGATAGGTTATGTAACTAAAACAAATGTTTATATACTCGTATATTACACTAGGTGTCAGCAATAAAGACTTAATAATAATAATTATAATATAATAACCACTTTAAATGTTTAATTAATTTATTCATATCATGTTTCATCCATTTAAGAAGTTTTAATTAACATAATACAATTACTCTGCCAACGGAACTTTTTTTAATAAATGATATATTAAATCTATAGCGATATAACACGCAAGTATTCATTAGATAATATTTTCAAATTGAATGAATGTAATATAAAATAAATAAAGTGAAATCTTTCACACACGCGGAATTATAACCGGAATGAAATAACCACAAAAAGACTGAAACTAAGGAAGTGATTGTAATCTCTTAGATTAAATTGTGTGACGGCAAGGAAACATTCACGTTATCAATTGCGATGGAATTGAGCACACACCGCATTTAGGTTAATTCGAATAAATCCTTTGATCTTGAAATGATAACACAAAAATACAAATGTTACGTTTCTCCGACGGAAGGACTATTAATGTCTAACAAGCTAACCGGTTTATTTTTATTCTCTTTTTAAATTAAATTATATTTTTTTTTATTTGTTAAAATTTATGTTTTGTTCAGTGTTCGAGTATATAGCTATTACTCCAAGATAGTATGGGTCTCCTAAAACTCAATGTTGCTGGTGACAGCAACTTAAAGCTGAATTGGGCCCGTTTTTGATTGGATTGCGTGATGACAGTGATTGCGTTTGTATTTCTTTTATATATATAAGTATGTGTGCTTTAATCAAAAAAACGTTTTTACTTCCTTTAATTCAAACAAGTATGTTCGCTAGATACATTTGAGCGTTACTAACCTTTAGCGTACCCCGGTGATATAAAGATTGCCCAGTGACGCAATTATAGCAACGACTCTATTTCCGTATCAAATTAATTAATTAAAAATATCTCTTTAGCCCAAAGTATTTCTGTTGGTTTAAAAATAAATAAATCAGTGGCGCTACAATCTCTTTAGGTCTTGGCCTCAGATTTCTGTTTCTGTTTTTAAATCTAATAGGCAATTAGGTGATCAGCCTCCAGTGCCTGTCACACGCCGTCGACTTTTTGAGTCTAAGACATGTCGGTTTTCTCACGATATTTTCCTTCACCTTTCGAGCAAATGTTAAATGCGCACATAGACAGAAAGTCCATTGGTGCCATTTAGCCGGGGATCGAACCCACGACCTCAGGTATGAGAGTCGCATGCTGAAGCCACTAGGCCAACACTGCTCTTTCTGTTGGTTTCGATGTTGAATATTTTAGAAAATAAACAAAACAATACCAATAATGATTAATCTCTTGAGGAGTAATTGTAAGTTCCCTCACGTTTTTTAGCCTCGAGTGGTCTCAATAGAGATGATATGTGGGGATGGCTAATATTATGATTGGGACTGATTGACGCACCGGGCCACGGGGACTTATATACAGTTAGGATCTATCAACATATTTATATCCCTAGATGATTTATTACGTATTATATTTATTTTTTTATATTTTGTTTTGATTATGTTTATAAGTATTGTCTAGTATATTAAGGGAAACATGGATAGTGAGGCTGGGTAGGATTTTGACGTACATACCTGGACCAAGTGCAAGACGTACTAGAGAGGGAAAAATGTACCCATAAACGATGAGAATGCATTGTCATGAAAGTGGATGAAACGGGAGAGGTATGAACCGTAGCAAGTAGTAAGAATCCAACTTCTACGTCTTATATCATGTCATTGGGTCACTGAGGTGACCTGAGGTGACTTTGTGCCTATTTTAGTATAGTAGTTTTATTCTAGGAGTAGAAAATATTGTAAACCTATTTTATAAGAGTAAGTGTGGAATTTCTTGCCCATTCTTCTCCACACGAAACCACCTTTTGTAAGGAGCAACTAGAATCATCTTTATATTTTATTTGACGTTCAACAGTGCTATTTTAGGTGGTCTAATTGAAATAAATGATTTGACTTGACTTGACTTGATCGTAATATGAAAAATTTCATAAATCTGTTATATTATATTATTTATCTATCTTTAGTAAGTAAAATAAGAAATAATATGTAAAAAGTGTGAGTCACGGTGCAGGTATGTTGTTAGTCCTGCGAAACCGCTCTACCGATATTATGATTTTTATATACTTATTGTTTAATATGTAGATATTAATAGGATAAATCTTGTAGTTTTATTAGTTATTTCTTTTACGCTATAACTCTTTTAAGTGTGATTATTAGAAATATTTATATATTATTCAATTACACAATAATAAATTGCATCTTTTAATTTACGTTCGCTGCTTGCAACTTAAAAACATAACATGTGACTTAATAATTCTATTATATAATTGATGATCACATATGAGTCATGCATTGCAGTGCAAGGTACTTTATATTCAATGAAACGAATCTTTCTGAGAATAACACTTGTGAATTTGTCGGTCTGTCGCAATCGGAAGAAACACCTGCGCACAATACACAAAGTAAATTGAACCTTTAGATACATAAAACATGCTTTTATTGCAATTTCTATATGCGCATTCTGATAAATGATTGTGTATCAAATCAAAATGGCGTTATTAAAATACCAGAAACCATGGTAACCATTTTTGAGGCGAAAACCGTAACCATGGTAACAAACTTGCGGAAATCGTTTAGCGAAGCTTGGTTGGTATTTATAATCAAAAATAATTGAAAAAAACATTTATTTTAATTTCCGTTCATATATATTATGAACTTAATACATTGAAGTAAATTGTAGTAATAAGTACTACTACACTACTGAAAATCGTAATAAAACTCTGCGGTATCTAAGCGAAATTTTCTATATATTACTGATTCTTAATAACATTACGTATTGTTATTTATATAACACTTTACTCGTATAAAATCATTTTTATAAGATCTAATCAAGCGTAAAGCAAGTATTTCATGCCAATTAGCGTTGATGAGTTATCTCGCTCTATCACAGATAGCGACTAAGTAATTAAGGATTTTAATGAGAAATCCGTTACTTGCATCGTGCAACTTGCAAGGTCAGTGGAGCTTTCAAGATTCTCTTCGTTTCAATATAAAATTCGAAAAATACAGTGCAAAAGAAAATGTGTTGTACAGAGGTATTGCCTTATCTGTAAGAACAATGACGTCCTATTTCCCGGTACACAGAAGTATACTCTGATTTTTAATTCCTCTGAATCCTGACGTTCCATTAGTATTGCTTCTAAAAAAATTCTCCACCAAAAAAGGGACAAATTTACACTTTTAATGTGGAGCACCGCACTTAATAAAAAGGGAATATTAACTAACAATAAAATGTATGTATAGACTCAGATGTTCAGACTCGAAGAGTATTGAAATTAAAAAATGAGACCGGCCAAAAAGGTTTGCCATCACTGGCATGTCAAAAAATGATAGCTGTCAGAATTCTACGGAATTAAAATCAGCGTATAGTCTACAATGCGTCAATGTGGAGTACCACTGAGTAGTGGGCCCAAAGGCTTCAATGGCGGATGTCGCTACGTAATATAAGCTCAGTCAGTTTATGTAAAAAAAAATCAGTGGCGCAAGGTTGTCCTTTAGGTCTAGGCCTCAGATTTCTGTATCTGTTTCATGATCATTTGTTAATCTAATAAGCTAGTAGGTGATCAGCCTACTAGCTTAGTGCCTGAGACACGCTGTTGACTTTTTGGGTCTAAGGCAAGCCGGTTTCCTCACGATGTTTTTCTTCACCGTTCGAGCGAATGTTAAAATGCGCACATAGAATGTCCATTGATGTACAGCCGGTGATCGAACCTACGACATCAGGGTTGAGAGCCGCACGCTGAAGCTACTAGGCCAACACTGATCAACTAGTCATTCAATTTAGCCAATTATAATATACAAAATATATCACACCTAATGCGAACAAAACAATTGTCATACTGTTTTGCACAGTTGCCCACGTATCAAAAAAAGAGTGAACCGTTAGAAATATGACGTGCTATTGTGTTTGACAATAATTGTATTGTTTTGCTAAATATATGTTTGCCTCTACGTTATTATCGAATGGTTTTAGGTCAAAAGGAAAATACGGCAACAATTTATAACATTGTATGTTTAATTAAAATCGCATATCCAATTTCAATACTATTGGAAGTTAAAAGTTTAGTATTTTATATTAAAATTTAATAGTGAATGCGATTTATTGAGCCCTATTTAAAGCTCCGTGTTGTACGACCACACTTGTCTATGAAATATCAGCTGATGCCTATGTTTCCGATCTAAAAGATGCGCTTTGTATTCTTTCGTTTGTCTATCTATAATTCAGCTACTTTTTACGCATTCCCTCTTACGCTAACAAAGTTGTTTTAATAAACAACGACCAAATAGACGAATCATAATATTCTTTAATCTTCGCGGACGAACTCTCAACTACTATAAATCAAACTCTTGCTGCTATAAGTTATAAATAACTTGATTGAACTTGACTTTCAAACGTAATCTTATGAACATTGCAAGCGAGCTTTCGAAGCTATTCGTTTCATACAGGTTATGACATCCACTGTCAAATAATACCATTTGAATTACTCGTCTTCTGTTGTCTTTGAACGTGTATAAAAACCATTGCTATCATTAATACTTGAGTTAGATAAGACAGTCTTTCTATATGAACAAGTTTTTGCCAAAATGTGTGCAGAGAACCATCATGATTTTGAAATGTTTTTAAAATTCATAAATCGAATAAAAAGTCCACGCTGTCAATCAGAATATAACCTTAAGTAAATCATACAAGGTTCAAGGTCTCTGCAGAACATTTCAGCCTCAAAACTATTCTTAACTATAAAAGTAGGTTTTTATTTGATGAAGAGTTGTAAAAACTGGTACTTAAAAATATGTTTTACAAAATGAACGGCTATTTTCTGAGATTTATTTATGTGCACTTCAAAGGTATGTTAGTGAATTTCGTTATGCATTTTAATGCTTTTCTTTGCGTGAATGCCTAAAAATTGGTCACAAGTTAGTTCTTAAATTCGTAAAGGTCGTTTTTGAAGTTATACTTCTTTAGGCGCGTTATGAAAAATTGATGAGAGTGAAATTTTACGATGCGCGCGCACCTGTGACACAAAATTGGGAGTGTGATTATAGCGTGCGCGAGCGAGATAGGAATAAGACAATCTACAAGTAAAAAGAAATAGAATATGCGTGAAGTTCGTATGCCAAGAATTTTGAATGACCATAATGACATTTGTCATTTACCTTTTAAACAAATAAAGGAGTTTTTATTATTTTTTCAAAGAAATTTAGCAATGCTTTTTCACAAAGACCTATTGTTACTTAGTTAAAAGGTTATGAAACATACGTAGTTATTAAATATTGAATGAATAATATAATAAATAATAATAATTATTAATATTAATTAATAATTGAATAATATACTAAATATTAAATATTATTACATTATTAACGTTAAATATTTGTTATTATTTATTTAATATTTTAAAAAAATAAAGAAAGCCAAAGAAGTATGACTTCTTACGCCCGTACATAAGTACACGCACCCTTTTTTTTTTTATTTACTATTGACTCTCACTCGGATAAAATAAAAGAGCTACCTAATTTTACAATCAACATTAGTTACACAATCTCGTGGCACAGTAATAAATAGCTAAATATTAATGCCATGGAATCAAGCCGCCATATTCGTTTCAGGGTGTCATCTGTCAAAATTCAACGACCCTTTGACAGATAACTTGTCCACCTATCAAATAATGATCGACGAGGATATATTAAGTTCTAATACGATCTATCTGCGAAGAGAACACAGACGTAATTACATTTGAAATGATAGCAACGTCTCTCGCATTAATTGTATTGCAGTGAGCTCAATGTATTGACAATGGTGTGCCCATGACCGACTTACAAGCCATTAATGTTTTATTTGTCGCATTAGACCTTATAAGGATAACTAGACTAGTGCTAATTGCAACATTCAATACATTTACAATTAATGTGATTTTCAATGCTAGACTATAATTAAAGCTTTGAATATAAAAAAGAAGTCTATACTTAGCACATACTCTCTCTCTCTCTACTTCACGACAATACTGTATTATTGTACAACTTTTAACAATACCAACGAATAGAATATCTATATTTCTAAACAATGTGTTTCCGTTTCGTTCCGAATATTACAATATGTTAACAACTGTTACCATCTTAAGGATTGACCTATAATTAATAATATTAAATTACTTATTTATTTCCTAAACAATTCGCTGCATCGAGATGATTGGAAACTTAAAACATTTTGAGGTTATGCACAGATTAAGATTTAGATAGAAAACCAATTTGCTTTTCAAATAGTTCTGTTTTACCGACAAACAGATAGGCGTCATATCGCAAACAAAATCAAAACAGCGCCAACGCATCAATAATGGAATTACGTAAATATCGAGAAATTTCCGTGCCCAAACATAATATTCATTTGTATGCAAGCGGTTTACCGCAAACAATCGAACCCGATTCGATCGTGCGTCGTGTCTGTCTTGACGTGAGGCGTTTGACGACAAATCTATAAATATCCATGTCTACATAGAAAGAGTTTAATGCTATGTAAACTCTTTTGCAAAAAACGGGCTTCATTAACTGAAATAAAATAAAGAACGTAAATTTCCTTAGGTGTCCCTTTTTTTCAATATAGTTGATATATATCTATATAAATAAAAGTATGTTGCTAAGCGTGAAACTTGAAGACGGCTAGACCAATTTGAGCAATTTTTTTTTTATTCCATGAACTCTGAAGGTTTTTATGGTTAAAAATATGAAAAACGAATTGAACAGTTTAGATTTATTTAGCCATTAGGTTTTAATTTCGGTACAGCGAACAGTGTCTATGTAGCATAGCATAGTGTAGCATAGCAAAAAAAATGTTGGTGCTATGTAGCTAATAAAATGGTAGGCTAACTAAAAAAAACATATTAGGGCTAAACAAAGTTCGCGACGTGGCTAGTTTGTAATAAAAATATATTCTCTCTCTTATATCTATCACAGCCTTAAGTAAGACTAAAATGAATAATTTAAATGTAATTAATTACAGTCCATTTTCTGAATTGATTTGAATTGAAAAAGTTAAACAATGATGGCGTGCTTTCAAATCAGAGACAAGAAAGGATATGAGAGTGATTTGCAATCATAAAACGATGAATGAAATAGTGGTTTTGAAGGTTTTGTACTGCTGCAAAGTTTTAAAATATAATAGTAGCTTATACTTGAAGTATATTGATTATTGCAACACTTAACGACGATTTATTTTTAATGGTTAATTAATATTGTGTTAAAAATAAAAAGCAGGTAGGTAGGTATCTAATTTCTAAGCAATAATATCAAAAATATATGTATTTAATGAGCTTTCACAGATCACTTATCATTTTTCACTAGCTCTTTGATAACATGTTCGTGTTTTATTTTGAATCTGTATTTTTGCATGGTTATCGAGCGACGATTTTGTCCATTTTGAATAACTCGAGTTTTTCCACTTTACATTTTGTTTGCACTTTAAATCAATTCAGAAGAAATGAACTACATATAATAACGAATTCGTCTTACAGTCTATTACGCCGACGCGGACGCTCTTTTTTTATTTTTGTCTTTGACCAACCAAAACTAAAAAAAAAATTTAATAAGACTACATTTTATCAAAATATTTTTAACTTAGTATTTACGTTGCATTCCTGAAATTAAGAATCAGGAAAAAAGTGTAAAATTCTTTTTCAAGGTTTCCGTCGGTACGAAAACATTTAGGGAAATGACTAACGATATTTTAAAACTTCCTGTTTATGGTTACGATAAATGTATACCTATAATTATATATAATAAAACTAACAATACAGATAATATTTGTTCATTTAAATAATAATACAATTTTAGTCCAACAAAATAGTTAGTAAAATTAATTAAAAGCTATGGGAAAAAATCATAAAAATCACATGACATTTTACCTAAAACCTACCCAATCGCAAATGTCAAAATCTCTAACGTCAAAACGTTTCTGACATATCAGAGCCACACTTAGCTAAATCTCGACTCTAAATGATATCCTTAATTTCCTAGTCATGTATAAGGTTTAGGTTTTATTCAGACCTGTATCTGCATTTTACATTTAAAAAGGTTTATATCACAGTTAAACTGAATGCTCTTTTCATGTTACCGAACCATAAACATCAAGGTTAGTATCGTCATAATACCATAATCCATAGATTACACCATGACATCATAATTTAATGCAATGATTGCACATTTACGGATCAATGGTGAAGCTAGGAAAGGTCTATTGTGAATTCCCTGAAGATACTCGTTTTGATTATATCAAGTTGATTCATATAACTTAATTTTATTGATATATTATATGAGATCTAAACATGGAATCTTTTTTCCTTTTGTCGTGAAATTACTTACGATGGCGAGAGGACGTTGAGGTATTTGGTACCGCGGCTAATAAATGGACTACCCGGTCAGTTATTAGCAACATAAAAAGTAAGTTGAAAAACTATTTTAAATGCATTTGTGGCGTCCTAAACAAGACTGCTAATCATAGCAGTAGACAAATTTGTTTGTAGTAAAGAAGCGAATCATTCAAGTAATTAATAAAAACCACAGTGGTTTTCAAATGTAGCATATCATTTATTTAGATATAGTATTCTGTAAAAATAAATTATAAAAAATACTTTACAAATTTCCATTTGTTAATTATAATTAAACATTTTCATCGTTAATATATAACTTTTAAATTATTGAGCTAATTAATTATCCACACATAACTATTTAAAATAGCTTGCAATTAATGTGATACATAAATAGAAAACATATATCGAGACAAAACAAAAGGAGAATAAATTTGAAAACATCGTTCGTTAACAGCCGAGGCTAGAATTTTTTCCTAACAACCTTCATTTGTCGAAAGGCGAAATCGTCCGTAACTCTCAGTATTAAAACCGATTTTTGTGCATATAAAAATATATACTTTTTTGCTGAAAACTCACTGCCAGTTTCAGTCATAAACAAACTACTTCTATAGGATGGAGGACATAAACAAAACTACTACAGATACCGGCAAACATCTTGAACATTAAACAAGGGAGTGGGGGAAAGTTTGCGCAGCGCGGGACACATACGTCAACTTATTTACCAATCACGCGATCGACACGTCACTCTGCCGCCGCCCCCCCCTCCCAGTGATACCTAAAAATCGCTTCTGAGCAGGCAAGGACATTTGTTCAAGATGTTTGCCGGTATCTGTACTATAGGATGAAATGTCGGAAATTCGTGGGTTAATGAATAAAACTTTGAGTTCTGTTGCTAAGTGAGTTTCAGCCCTTTGAATAGCTAAGAATTTGTCCATCCTTTATAACCTGCAACGTTGACAAAATTCGACAAAAAGTATGAAGAGTTTTTTGTGACTGACTAAATTGTGATTTTTAGCACTATTGTGTCATCTCCACTTTAAAACGCAATACTTTTCAAACACACAATGCCGCAGGACTTTGACCCTATTATTCCGTATAAACATAATACAAATATTTATTACCATGTATTGTAGATTCAAAAAACTGCTAAGTGATGTGATGTCATAATAGAATATTTATGATTAAATAATATAAATAACTAGCTGACTCGACAGACGTTCTGCTGCATGATACATATTTCAAGCGTATTATTATGATATTCAAAGTATAAAAGTATTGACTGCAGCGCTATCTGCTGGGCTAATTTGTGAATCTAAACAACCGCGCCACCCAAGCGCATACAAAAAAATCATATAAATCGGTCCAGCCGTTTAAGAGGAGTTCAGTGACATACACGGGTACAGTAGAATGATATATATAAAGATATAGAGATCTTATTATTGGAACTAGCTGTAGGAATACTTAAATTTAAATAAATAACATTATCTAGATTGTATATTGCAGCTGTGTTTACGTACCAGGGTGAAGAGATACTGTTTGTATGTTTTAGCTTGTAATACACGACCTGTGAGATTAACGTTAATAAATACATTAGGTTTTCTAATAGACGTTATTCATAAAATATAACAATTCGTTCGTAATAAAATAATATTTATTTTTGCAGAATCCGAAAGATAAGGACAAAATGCAATAGCTATATTAGGGGCTGTACACATTTAAATAAAAATTATTTAACGAATTTATTACATAACAACATTTCGAGTGCTTTACCAAATCATGGAAAGACAAATGTGATTAATGATATCGAATGCGGGCTATTTTTAAGCGATTCGAACTTTATATTTACAATACAATGTGTTAATTGTTTTATGAAGGTTTGAATAAAAGCTTTCAGCTAGCTAGAAAATGTTCCTTAAACACTTTGTCATCGAACCTCGTTTCAGAGTTCAGTCACCGTCTTTTAGTGTGAATACTCGAAATTAATAGCACCAAGCGTTTTTGTTGTTGTTTCAAACAGTGCAAACACTCAGAATTTCTGATGTCACGAAATCGACAGCACAAAACGGTTTTTCCTTACGAATTTCTTTTGTTTCCTTTGTAAAGGCAACGGTTTTCTTAAATTCCGATATATTTTGGGAATTACTCACTTTTGAAATTCAGACAGCGATATATTTACAGGAATAAATCACATCGTTTGACGACTCATTGGTCTAGTGGTTAGTACCCCTGACTGCGAATCCATGGGTCCCGGGTTCTATCCCCGGCTGAGACGAACATCGATGTGATGAGCATTTGGTGTTGTGCTTAGGTCTTGGGTGTTTAAATATGTATTTATATGTGACTAGGTCAATTGGTGTGAATTGTCTTTAAAAAAAAAACAAAAAAAAAAAACATCTAAATCATATGTGTCAGGCGAAACGTCAGGTCATTTAAAATAAGTTATTGTAAAATGGTTTAAATTATAATCTAGGTTCTAATGATGTATTGTAATTAATGTATTATTGCGACCATATCTAAAAACAGTTTACTCGTAAAGCTTACTAAAGTAAGAAATTATTATTATAATTGAACACTGAATCACGACAATCTATTCATAGACAAACTTTGAACTAATCGTATACGTGTGTGACCACTGTTATCATCGAAGCAAAACTAGCATTACTTTTTATAGTATAATAAAAAGTTCTTAGTATAGGTTTTATTAAATATTGAATTCTAAGATTCAAAGCAATAATGTAGCCATTACAGTTCACGACCTCGAAGTAAAATTTAAAAATGTACACGTAGCACAGACCACGAACAACTTAGTACACAAGGGAGGGAATTGAAATTTTATCATCGAAAATAACACACAGCTTTAGACACGTTTTGTTTCTTATTAATTTTATTCGGAACCAATTCGACTTAGGGTCGTTCAAGTCAAAAGCGTAACGATATTAAAAAGCCTTTTAGGAATGTCCCAGGGTGTCCATGGGCGTTATTAACACCAGGTAAGCCTCTTGCCCGATTGCCCCATATTCTAAAAATGAATACACGTCTTAAAATATCAAGGATAATCTGAATTTAGCTGAATTATTTGCTTCATTAATATTCATTTGGGCAAATACCGTTGTGACGTCATTGACACAGAATCACAAGAAATTGCGCAGTAACTTTAATTAAAGTTTTATTAATGGAAAATAAATAAATGTTTATTTGGTTATAGAAACACAAAGAAATACAAAAACAGCTTTACGTTGCTGTCACCACAAACATTAAAAAACCGTGCTTATAAATATAACAATACAATGTCAATCGTGGAAATCCACATATCCAATAGCTTTCATAATTTTTCATATTTTTCATTCCTTATTTTTTTCCTTATTACGCTTCACGTGCAACGCACTTGCGAGCCCCCTGGCAATGTGAGAGTCTATTGGCGGCGGTATCACTTAACATATATAAAAAATATGGTATATGGTACCAGATTAGTGTACTCCTAACACTACATATATAATGTTCCTAATATTCCAACATAAGATACGAAATGAAGCTAAGACATTACCAAATAGGCTCGTTTTAGTTTAGTAATTGTAAAATTTTTGGTAGCTGATAACTGACACGATGCTTTCGACCTTTTTAGCTATATTCTTTATTGTCTGATCCAAAGACAATCAACTTAATTGTCACTTTTCGAGTCAATTAATGTTTACCTAAAGATTTAATTAATTAATTTTAACAACAATTCTATTATAGCTATTTGTTAACGTATGTAAAACTTCTAGTATTTCTTTTTTGCCCGGACAATTTGGCTCGTTAGTTTTGAGATCATTTAACTTACCTGGTTATTTTACGCTTATTGCAATGATATAATGTTCCTAAGTAACATAATGCGCTTACAATGCTTTATTTAAATATTCAATTTCCACAATAGGATACTTAATCGCGTTGGATGTTTCACTAAACTGCATTGTGCATTTGCAGAAACGATTAATGCTGGGCTAAGCTGTTAGAAACACGAAACGCGCATTGGTTATTCGTTAGTGCATACGTTTTATATTACAGAACGATTATTTGTTTTGAAATAATGTGAATAGTAATACTGGCATGATTTCAAATAATAATTTGTAAGCAAAATTTTTAATTAATATGAACTTTTCGAGATTTAGAGATATTTGGAAAAAACTGGACAAGGCCTTTGAAAGACCCGCGAAGGGGAAAAAATATGTAAATAACTAATCTGAGCTATCTATTCTACTTTTGTAATGATAGGCTTTTATTTATTTGTTTTTTATTTTAAGTTACCGTCACCTTGTTTATCACGCTCGTAATGAGGTTTAAGTTTTCATTTAGTTTAGTTATTATTTTAATTTAATTTTATATCTTTATAGTTTGAGTTATTATTAATTTTAATTTTTAGTTTTTTTTTATGTTACAGGAGTCAGATGGGCAGGAGGCTCAACTGATGTTAAGTGATACCGAATGGACACTCACACTGCCAGAAGGCTCGCAAGTGCGCTGCCGGCCTTTTAAGAATAAAAAGTTTTTATTTTTGTGTTTGTTTGTTTTAATTTTTTCCTTTGATTGATTACTAATGTTCTAATATGATTTATGTGTGTCTTCAACTCCTCCGAGTAATCACAATTCACCCGAGCTCGCTAAACAAGCAACGAAGGTGATTTTTAAAGAAAAGTATAAGGTATTATCTTGAGTGCGTCCGGAACATAAATTTGTGCGGTAAAAGAATTAATAGACGCAGTACCTGCCCCTTGCACTAGTGATGGAAGACAGGACTTCATGTTTTTCAACGTTCACCTAATACAACGACTTTTACCGAACAAAGTTCAGTGCACATGTTCAAATCATATGCATGTCCTCTGACTTGACCTTGCCCTGACAAGGTCGGTACGCAAGCGCATCCCATTGTTCTGCGCAGCCACCGTGACGAGATATAATCGTTTTGTTTTGTCACTACCGGACACGTTTTCTTCTATGTACAATATGATCGTGCTGAGCACATGACAAACCACGTGGGCTCTTAAATGTGCTGGTATAGGTTAATAAAAACTTATCTATTAGGGAAAAAAACATAATACTGGATAATGCATAATTACAGTGGCGTAACTATACCATCTGGGGCCCGTTGCAAATTCTTTTTATGGGGCCCTATCAGTAAAAATAGTCACGTTGTACTCAGTTTAATTTTAATAAACTTTGTGATTTTCAGAGTAGTCTAATTACACATTATATATGTCCCACTAATGGCCATAGGCCTCCTCTCTTAGGCGAGACGGAATGGTTTGCAGTCCCCACGCTAGCCCAATACGTGTTGGAGACTTCACATTCATCCTTAGAACATAATATCTCTTGGACAAGGGCCCTCTTAGGTCGGGGCCCGTGGCATTGCCAGCCCTGCCACTGCATATTTCGTATCTCTTACTCAAAGGAAATTATTTAATAATAAACAAAAACTTATAAAACATAAGAGCTAGAACAGCGTTGCGATTTGATTGAAGCAGTCATTTTGTGATTTGGCATTCTGATAAGGAGGGAGCTTGTAGTTTATTGTTTATTAGAATGCCAAATCGTAAAATGACTGCTTTACGAATGATTTGAGCGCGACCGCCGCTGTGAAAACCGCTGTGTGAGTTCGAAAAGTGAGTTACAGAATCGCAAGGAAGGTGTAACTGACATTCTTCTTCAAATGGAGATGCACGGGTCATATGCTACGGAGCCCCCATGAAAAACGGAGCAAAATAATGACGGAATGGTAGGAACCCTAGAGACGGAAAACGAAGAAGAGGCCGACAACGCAAAAGATGGGAGGACGAACTCAAATAAACAGTAGGCTACAAATGGAAAGGAGTCACAAAGGATGGAGAACAGTGGAAAGGGTTAGAGGAGGCCTTTGCCAAGAGCCACACCGCGGGATATACTGTAGTGAAAATATATTAAAGATCATAGATCACATCTCATTATTAATATTAAAAATGTATAAAGCTGGTGACAGTCGGTATTTGCTCTTCAATAATCTTTAATAAAACACATACGAGTAGGTATAATATTCTACGCACTTAGTGTTATAATGCAGTAACATATTTTAATAAAAAAATTTGATTGAAAATTCAACTTAAAGCACAAGAGGTACGCGAAAAATCTTAAAATTCTTAAAAGATTATTATATTTATATTATTGTAATATAAATATAATAATCTTTTAAGCACATGAAGTTTCTATTTATATTTCTTTTTATTTAGTATTTCACTATTTTTAAAGTAAAATAATTTATAAATCAAAATAATTAAACAGTCAACGCTGTACTACATGTTTTTCCTACGACAAAGTTATTTATATACAATGAAACTAATTAACCACAAGTTGGTTTTATGTAACCATGTGTGCTAACAACCATATAAGTCTCAATATTTAAAAAATATATTTCAATTATAGCATGCCAATATTATGTAAATATAAAATATTTTATGAATAATAAGCTAGACAAACCTAGACATAAAAACATTATGATTTTATAATAACCCAGAAACAAAGTCCGTCAACTTTTTACAAATAATTTAGCAAAACGTTTAGTAGTTATTTTTTTATCCTATTATCTATGACAATAAGCGAAATACATCTCATTATTTTGTACTTTGGTACTTCAAGAGAATCTAAACAGAAAAAAGCCTAGATAAAAAGTATAATTGCTTCGCGAAATTGTATACTTATAAGAAAATGTACGTAGACAAAATCTTGTTGCCAGGACGATACCTTGATCAACAATACAAAATTGCAAACAATTTTTTTAGTAACCCATCTGAATTAAGATCGAAAACGTGCATATTGCTACGAAAAGTTCGATAAGATAAATTCGTAATCAAAACGTCTTCATTATGCGTAAATGTTTAAATTCCTTACCTTAAGTTTTCTTTAGGCGGATGGCATGGGCGGGCGGTCGCCTCGGCGCCTGCTAGTGAACTAAACATGAAGCTTCCAAACGCACAAAAGGGGTGGCTTAAAGCTTCGTAATTAAATTTATATTTTTATACTTTTTGTCTCACTTTTGCATCAGTGCGATTGTATAGTTGAGAATGCTTTAAAATGTCGTCTATTGTGTTGAATTCAATGAGGGATCTGTGGAGTGTGGATATTATGCAAACTTGGAGGGGCCTTTGTTGGACGTCTGAGGTTAGTTTCATTCAAGCATTTATGATCTCTGTTTTGTATTTAGTTTTAAACCTTCTATATTTATAAACTTTTTAAAATTAACATATAATTTTACGATTCGTTTATGGATAAGACAGATCTAAATATAATAAATAGGTACCCCATGTTACTTAATAAATTAAACATAGAAAAAAATATGTATTTTTTTCTGTCAGAGGGTGTCAAAACAACTAAATTTTTTAGATGTTTTTGCTAACATTACAGATATTTTTAATCTTTTATGTAAAGTAAGTTTAACAATAGAAAATTGCATACTGTAAAAACTGTAAGGTAAAAATTTATTGGACTTTTTAAATTATTTTAGTTTTGACCTAATCTTAATGTACAGTGAAGGCAATATTGTATTGAACTAAACTTAGTTAAGCCGCTAATAAATTAGGTGAAGGTTTGGCAATTAGGGGGAGCTTTCAGGTCAGGGGCAACTTAGAACTTTGTTAAAGTTCCTTGCGAGGACGTTGGGCCCTCGAAGGATATAATTTAATCCCTTAAGATATTAGAGAGATTAGTTAGACGTAGAAGTTTTTCTTAACGCAAAATACAAACAAACTAAAGATACAAGAGTAAAGAATTACACAATATAAATTATGAATTTTCTCTCTAAAACTATTTTGTACAAGCGCAAATAGTCGCGGCGAGTTAGAATGCAACGGATTATCGGAGATTTTTTTTTAAACACTGAAACATCATGGAACATTACGATATAGCCTAACTTAAGACCTATAGGTAATTTAAGTCTAACCTAATTCACTAAAAAATATATTTAACACAAGAAAGTTAACACTACTAAATGTAGTGTAATGTAAACACTATTAAGGGGAACCCTGTTCTTGTGTTCTATTTCTTATTACCATTGCTAAGCACTTAAGACTAACGTGCACTAATACTAATTCAATTATGAAATGGTTTTTTCCTTTTGAATCTTCTCACTAGGCCCGTGGTGTCAAGAAATTGAATATCCTCGACATTCATGTAATGGTGGAGTTCGTCAACGTGGGTAGGTAATTATATTATAGTAATAATTGAATAATTAAAAGATGATATAAGTGCCATAAATTATTAGTGCTTTAAATTATAAAACCTTTGGTCATATAGACTATGAAGCGCATGAAACGAGGACGATTTTATAAACCAACCTACTGGAACCAGCTGCCCACTGAAGGATTTCCGAACCAATTCGACTTAAGGTCCTTCAAGAAAAGAGCGTACCGATTCTTAAAAGGCCGGCTTGCACTCGCGAGCCCTCTGGCATTGAGACAGTATCACTTATAAATGGAAATTCGTAAATAATATGTTATTACCACAAGCCGGTGAAACCTACGGGTGAAACTATTTCAAACAAAGGTCACGTGGATGTACTTAAAAGGGCCTTCCTTATTTCGTTATTCATTGATTATTTATTCAAAATAAATAGCTAGAACGATCTACGTGGTTCAAAAAATAAAAGTTTCATAGGATAAAATTTCTAGTAATATTTAAATGACACAAAAATACTGGATTCGGTTAATAGGCACAGGAGGCTAATCTATTTGCCATATATTAACTAACGAAAAAATCTGAGTGAAAATGCCCAATCTTCTTATTAATTAATCTTAATATATTTAAAGGTTGTAGAGGGACTTCCTGTATGTTACACAGCTTTTAGATACATACAAGTATAAGGCGTGCTAGCATGACACTGTTTCAAAATAAATTTAAATCACTTAATTAGTCAATACTAATCTACATAATATATCAGAGCTATGGTATTATTGTCAACTGCCAATGTCATTATAAGTCACAGAGCTTATAAATTAACGTCAAAGTCAAATCAGTTCAAAACCGTTAGTACTTGTGGTTTATTATGATTTGCAATATTACGAGATCTATGAATTAACGATTATTCAATAGTCGTTTATTTATAGAAATAGTATTAACAGTTTTGAATCGATTTGACTTTGACGTTGTTAATTTAAAAGCTTTGTCATATTATATAATGACTATGGCAGGAACGCCATTGACATATTAGGTTGGGGAAAAAGTCTTTGCGCATTATACTATGTATGAACTTGTACTAAAATCTCTTTGGCTATACTATATGTATTTGCCTGTTTTTATTATCATTGAAAGTTGACATTTTAAAGAAGATAATTGCAAATTCATATTAGGATAATGTGTGATTTTTATTTATTTTTCGTACCGTCAAGATAAGTGAATCTAATGAAGAAATTCGATACATTTTAAAACTTTACTATTAAATTTTACTACAAAAAAGGTAAAAATGCAACGCAAGCCGCGAACATTTTTTGTTATTTTATGTTAGTTTGTTATGTAAGTTATAAAATTTGTGATATTTATGGACCTAGTGCAGTGTCTGAGAGTAGCACAAATTTGGTTTAAGCTTTTTCAATTATTTTTTTTGACCATCGATTCTGAACTCTACTGCGAAACACTGATGAGATTAAAGCAAAGCCGGAATTAATCAACAGAAGGGGTGTGGTTTTTCATCAAGATAACGCTAGACCTCAGTCCTCACACATCTTTAGCCACTCAGCAAAAATTAAGAGAGCTTGGCTGGGAGGTGTTAATGCATCCGACGTATAGACCTGACCTTGCACCTTCAGATTTCTACCTGTTTCGGTCTTTTCAGAATTCTTTAGGCAATGTCAGGTTAACATCACGAGAGGACTGCCAAAACCGATTGTCGCGGTATTTTGATCAGAAGCCCCAAAATTTCTATAGCAATGGGATCATACCTACGAGATGGCAAAAAGTTATCGAACAAAATGGTACCTACATACTTTAGTTAAATGTAAATAAACTATAATAAAAAATGTTGTGAATTTTCTTGAAAAATGCGAAGAAACTTTTTCCCCAACCTATTATCTATATGTATATATAAAAATGAAACCCGTTTTCCGTTGTCACGACATAACATGAAAACAGCTGGACCGATTTGTCTGATTCTTTTTTTATAATATTCCTTGAAGTACGAGGATGGTTCTTACGGAGAGAAAAATTAAAAAAAAAATAGTGAAAAAGTCTAAAACCAACACTTTTCTATATTCCCATACAAAATATTCGTAATAATATTTAAAGGCAATTTGAACTTTAATACCATATCATAAAGTTCAAGTGTTAGTGGAGGGGTTCCGGGAAGGTAAATTTTTATTTTTTGACATAATGTATTTGTTGTATTATCAACTTTCTTTTTTTTATCTTACTAGCTAGACCGGTTCCCGAATAGCAGAATAAGTATTTAAAAAAATAAAGAATCGACTGTTAGGCGGTACGATGTTCGCCAGGCCAGCTAGTTATAAATAAATATTTGTATTTTTGCTATAACTACTGGATTGATTACAAAAATTTATCTAATCCTTAATTACCAGGATCCATTTATGTAGTTCTAAAATATTAAAAAATAAAGGTATTTTTGTAGTAATAAGCTTAAAATATATTTTATATCTTTAATATACTGAACATTAATATGTGATTAGCATTAATAACCGCTAAATGTATGCATAATAGGAAATGTATTCGATTTCCTCTCCCACCGCAACGACATTCAATAGTTTACCCGAGGGTGTACACGCACTACGGGGTGTAAAAATAAAAACTATTAAAAAATATATAAGGTACAAGGTTAAATAAGAACTAATAAAAGATAAAGTCAAATTATTATAAAAGGCAAGACACTTGCTCGTTCAGTGAAGGAAATTGTCATAAGGAAACCGGTCTTTACCTATAGATCGACGATGTGTGTCAGGTATATAAGTCACCTAATAAGAAAAAACCCTTTTGAATCAGAGGCTGAGACACAAAAAGGCCTAACGCCACCGGATTAATTTTTTTAGGACCACTTTGTACTTTTGTTTTCTTTAGTTTGTCCTGCATATCTGTAATATTGTTGGAATTATAACATATTTCAGTGTCCTGATCTATTTATTTGGCTTCCTTCTTATATATAGTGTAGTAGATTTAGATTTTATTATGGGATAGGAGCCAATCGAACAGGCGGGTCACTCAATGTTACGTGTTTATCGCCGCCCATTTACACCCGCAACACCAGGAGGTCTTCAAGTACGTTTCCGGCCTTCAATGTAGTGGTTACTCTCTTCTCTTGAAAGCCCCTAAGTCATAACGGTCTGTAATGGCAGCTGGTTTCATAAACGCGCGGCAAGAAGTGTCTTAAAAAGCGCTCGTGGAACGCCCGTCGTCAAGGAGGAACAGGTGGAATTTTTCATTTAATCTTTACGTCCAATGATGAAACTTAGCCACAGGTATTTGATGTGAAGAGTTCTTCTAAACGCCCCCCTTGATAAACCTATGCAATAGAAAATGCAAAGAGGCTACGCAGCGCCAAAGGATGTAGTTGATCAGAGAGAAGTGAACAAGGTCGTTTCAAAACTAAAACTTTTGTCGAGACGGTTGTGGCATGTGTATCGGGTTCCGAAATAAATGATTTTATTGATTTGTCCCGTATTTGTTTTAATTTTTATTAATAACATTTTATTTCGCATTCTCATTAAAAACGGGTCCACCGTACTATTTCCCGTATCTTAGAGTCAAGCTATTGTAAAGACTCGCTCCGAAATAGGTTATATTTTTGCGACCGTAATCGATTCTGATTTTAGGTAGGTATACAGTATATGAATGGTGTTATGCCGGCTACGTGTGGGATTGAAGTTAAACTTAATGCACGTTAATTATTAAATAAAAATTAGCTTGTTTAATTAATATTTCTAAATAGTATATATATTAAATATCTACACAATAGTTACCTTATTACGTAATTAACATTGGATATGGAATTTACAATTTAATTATCATTCATTATTCTATATTCATAATTAACTATTTTGCATATGCATTCGAGAAACGTTCTAGATTCTTAGGTCACATGTGTGAGGTGTGTGTCTATAACTGCAGTATAATCCTCTATCAGTTTTTAAATTCCTCACATATTTCTATGCCTCTCAAAATATTTGTTTATCTCAAATTAAGGTGTTTTAAAGGCTGAAAGAAACTTGAATATTTCGCACATCTTGGTTGAATCTAAGGCATTGGTTTGGTCAGAGCATCAAGTCATGGTTCAGAAGCGCGGCATCTAAAATTAAAGTAGCCATGACGATCGCCTTTGAAAGGAGTATGTTTTGTATATAATAGAATTAAAGTAATTATGGGCACTGAATAAAAGAATAGATTTGATTTTCGATTTAGATTTTGACATTTAACAAAATCTATAATTTTTTAGGCGGGCTTTGAACCCACAACTTTAAAGGCAGACAATACTGTTCAACTTGTTATTTTATTCTAATTACAGACAATTTATTAAACTAAATTTACAGTGCGATCATATCCTGAAACTGATTGACGCCACATGACAGCTGTAAAGATGATTACAGCTCTCGTAAAGTGCTGGAATGTTTTAGATGTTACTGCCGAACTGCTTTATGGTCTTGCTGCATGGATTGTTTATGATTTACAGGGCATAGTTTACTCATTAGCCATCACGTGCATCCTATTCGCTAAATTTAAAAGCTGGTATATAACGTTGCTATGTGTGATATTTCAGATTATAAATTGTTCATCAGTTTAAATCAATTCATTAAAGAATCGCCGATTCTCATTAGTTTTTGTTTATTACGGTGACATGAATAGCACCAAACTGTTACTATGTAATCTTATGTCTAAGAGTAAGATTCAGAGTTTTAAAACGTAAATAATAAATTTAAAAATACATCTTAAGATGGTGCTTTGGTTTTTACAGGGTATGCAAAAATGTGTTAACTTTAAATTGTCTTCCCATGTGCGTAATTAACATTTGTCCACAATGAAGGTAAACGTCGAATTGACATTTCTTTACCAAAACCCTGTCTTACACAACTCCGATCAACTTATCTATAATAAAAAATAAATCAAACGCAAAATGTGTCCCCCAGGCCTCATTAAAGTCTCGGAACCTATACTACTGTATGTTCTATTAAAATGATATTAGGTAAATGCAAAGGTTATGTCTACAGCAATGTTTGTAGCCTCAGGTGATTGATTCAAGGAACATGTCTTCCTTATAGCTTATTGTGTTTATAGGCAAATGTTGGAATATCAAGTCATCGTGTTTATTAACCAATAAATGACCTTTACACTTATATAGGAAATGGATACCGGTTTCAACGTTTCTATAACCTAACGTAACATATGCGCATTTATTATATAATCGTTACCTAGCTATTTTGTAATCTGGGAACTTTGAAAGGGGCTTAAGAGAATCAGAAAAAGTGTGTTTACAATTCCACGTGTGGCCAACTTTGGCGGGAAAGTTTGCATTATAGTAATCTTATTTAGACACAGACTACATTGATACTTAGTAAATAATCCATAAAAAGTTGTATATGTAAGTTGTGTATGTTATCTATGTAACGTCAAAAATATATATAATTGGCAATATTAATTTATTGCATATAAAAACATTGCATTCAAAAAGATATAAATTTTTTAATTCTATGTATCGAAAATATCTAGTATTATAAAGATGACACTTGATGCTGTTACAGATATTCTGTTGAGAATTAATTCAAGGTACATCTAATAGAGAAATGTTACTGGCGTCTGTTACTACTACGGTCATATAAAACATATGTCCCATTGTATTTATCTGCATATAGAGAGAGCCGCAGTGGCCGCGTACGCCAGGAGAGCATGATTATTGACCTCGATTTGTCAAAGTCACAACTGACAATTGTCTGACTGACAGTTTTTACGACGAAGATATTTTTAACTGGCTTTAATGAGTAATAAGGTGCAGGGCCAGATATAAGAATAGCACAAACAGGATATTATAGGCAATTGGAGCACGGTCCTCGTGAACTCTACTTAGAGACATATCAATTATCTATCACGATTATCCTATTATCTTGGAGTAGCCTATGTTTTAAGATGAATTTTAATGAACATATTTTTGAAGGATTAGGAACATTTTGGAACATTTTTAAGAGATTTTATGTAATTTATTGTGTCGAAAAATACATCATTTAGTAAGTGGGTTATCAGATTGGGGGTTTTGACTAGAGTTTTAATATACCTAACAGGAAAACGATTTTCATAAAAAAAAAACACGAAACGAAAAATGACTCGACATAATATAATGAGCTCGATACACTTCAGATCCATTTGGTCACACGTTTTTACTTCAGTTAAATTTTCGTGATTGGCTGATAAAATGTCATTTTTTCATAGCACGAAAAATTATCTAGCTACCTAAGTTTGCCATACAAAAAAATAGTTACTATTTTTTTGTGTGCAGATATCACACAAAAGACGCCGTCGTGCATCGTTGCGAGGGTGGCGTTCTTTTGTATCGAAGGCCAACCCCTATGTGGTTCGCTGCACCCCTTGACTAAGAGTATATTTTCCAGATTTTCAATTTTTTTTATTCGGTTTTAAATAGTGCGTTTAGAATTTGTAAGCACAGTCCTAATTTTACATTCAACGGCTGCGCCTACGCATCAGAAATAGCAGCAAAAGGATATAAGCAATTGGGGCACGAGCTAATCTTAGCATCCTTTCCAACGTCGCCACTCTCATCAATTGACTTTGGATTTATTGCTTTAGTTTTGCACTATTTTTATGTTTGTAAAATTCCATGAAAACCTCGTTTTATTTTCATAAAACAACCTACCTATTTTTTATACGCTTTATATTAGCTTCACCTGTATGTATGTAACCGACACCTTCGGACTCGATTTTGACCCACTTTTAACAGACAGATTTAATTCAAACTTTGCGCACCTGTCAAAGATCGATGACAATGTAATAATACGAAAAAAAAAGTTAACTAAAAAATAATAGTTTAAAAAAAACTAGAACACACGCTTAATATAGAAAATTAAACTAAAAAACAGAAAATAAATATTAATGAATATTAATTAAGAATAATGTAAATAATTCCTAATTTACGCTGAAAATGGTAATGAACAAAAAATACTGGTATTATTGTGAAAAAGCGTGGGTTTCTCGATAGACGAAAAATATTGCACTTTTCTATATAAAGCGTGTGTTTAGTTTTTTTAAACTATTATTTATTATCAAGTACATATATAAAGCTTATCGTAGTAGAAGCGGTCGTATGATTTCAACAACAAATGTGTTCTTACATTTTTTTAAACATGAAGACGCAGAAGACCATGTTGAGTTAACTTCAAATTGAACATGGAAATATTATGAAGTGTATTGGATGGAACCTTTCAATGAATTTCTAAATATAATATCTAAATATATTTATACATTTTAACAAGCGGGGTAATATATGATCCTTTTATTATGTACCGATGATAACAAGACTTACACAAAAGGAGATCCATACAATAGCTTTACAAAACTTGACATTACACCTTCGTCACACTTGACACGTAAGGTCT